>NC_082390.1:13655616-13755616 GCF_031168955.1 Gadus macrocephalus
GTGGCTACTTATCACAAGAGTCCCAACAGATCAAACAGGTGTGCATCCTGATGCCTCTCGACGACTGTTGCTATGAACCTTTGTTCCTTGCAACACAGGTGCTTTCACTAGTGCTGGAGCCTGCAGGAGCCCATAAAACATTAGTGTGTGACTGTATGTACGTGTGTGTGCATGTCTATGTGTGTGTGTGTGTGTGTGTGTGTGTGTGTGTGTGTGCGTGTGTGAGTGTGTGTGTGTGTGTGCACATGCATGTTTTTCTGTGCATACGTGCGTGTATGTGTGTTCGTGCATGCGTGTGTGTGTGTGCGTGTGTTCACGTATGTGTGTCTGTATGGACATAATAACATACATCTCCTCCTACGGCTAGTGGGGGGTCTGTGAGGGGACAGAGGAGTTATCATCGGTCAACTACAAGTTCAAACGCTGACAAAGAGTGGGAGGGGGGGGGGAAATGAGTCCCCCATTGAACCAAAAGAAGAAGAAACCAATCGCCAGTGCGAGAGAGGAGGGAGACTGTCGAGAAAAAGGGAGGAGGAGGGGGGGGCAGGAAGGAAGAGGAGACGAGAGGAGAAAGAACTGAGACTGGGGATGGAGACGTGACGATAGAGACAGAAAATAAAGGCTTGCACACCAGATAGTGGGCCCAGCAGGGGCCCTTTGACTCACAGGGCCTGCCGCTCACACCTCGGCTCCCTGCTACGACACCCCCCTCCCCATCTCGCCCACCCCCTATGTCCCTCACTTGCTCTGTGGTGCCTCTCCTATTGCTCTCTCTCTCTCTTTATGTCTCCATCTGTCTCTCGTTCTCTCTCTCTCTCTCTCTCTCTCTCTCTCTCTCTCTCTCTCTCTCTCCTCCCTCTCTCTCCTCTCTCTCTCTCTCTCTCTCTCTCTCTCTCTCTCTCTCTCTCTCTCTCGCTCTCTCTCTCTCACTCTCACATTCTATGCCTCCGTCTGTCTCTCGCTCTGTCTCTCCCCCCCTCCCTCCCCCTCTCTTCAGCACCCAGCAGCACCCTGGCTCTAACCCTGCCCCCTGCGGTGGCTCAGTGCTTCCTCCGTCCTCCCCTCCGCCTGTTCCTCCCTCGCCCGCCCACGTCCAGCACTTGTTGAGTTCCTCATCATCACGCTGCTGCCTCCATCCCCCTCCGTCTCCACCCGGCCACGAACACACACACACACACACACACACACACACACACAGGATCACACGCAAACACACACACACACACACACACACACAGGATCACACGCAAACACACACACACACACACACACACACACACACACACACACACACACACACACACACACACACACACACACACACACACACACACACACACACACACACACACACACACACACACACACGCACAGGCGCCCCAGCTCAAATGTCAAAGAAAATAATTAAATATTGGAGGAAATTATTGTGTGATGGTATGATGTTGATTGTTGTATGAATGGAAATAGTGTAGTACCATATGGACCAGGCCTACTACCACCATATGCAAATACAGACAAACAAAACATCTCTGCAGCAATATATTTGCATATTATACATATGCCCTGGTAGGATGCTGGGGGTTTTGATGTATGTGTATGTATATATTGTATATTTACATTGAAATATATTTATAATCTTTCAATGTGAGAAACTATCTTCATTGTACATGTATGTATGATTGGTTAGTTAATGTTTATATACCATAACTGGGATCTCTTTCTCTCTCTCTCTCTCTCTCTCTCTCTCTCTCTCTCTCTCTCTCTCTCTCTCTCTCTCTCTCTCTCTCTCTCTCTCTCTCTCTCTCTCTCTCTCTCTCTCTCTCCACATGGTATCTTCAATATGGTGCTCAGCCCAACATGACACTCTACCACTTCTCTTCTCTAACTAACACTTCTCCTCCACCACCTACCTCACATCCCTTGTCTAGAATAGCACCTCCTCCACCCCTCCTCTCTCCATTCTTTCAACACCCACCCCCCACTCCTCTCCCCCTCCTCCGCCATCCAAGCATGTTAGCTCTCAGACCCTGCTCCCCCTCCCAGCTTGGTGTGTCCCCCAAGAGTCCAAAATGAAATCCTTGAAGCAATGCTTAAAGGGCTCAGTGTTGCCATGCATGGACTGAGCCTGGTACTCAGATATGACGAAGAGGCTACTCCTGATTACCTAAACGATGGACACCTCAGCCTTTGACTGGGTGTTGTTGTAGGGATCAATGCATATAAAATACATATTATTACCTTACAAGTCCCATTCAGCTTTGTTCTGAGGGACAGGTGATCAAGTCTTCATCGAAAGACAAACCATTTGAAACATCCTTTAAAGCAAAACCGAATATCACCCGCTATGATTCTAATTGTCTATAAAAAGACTCATTGTACTTAAAGGTTGTTGTGTTTTCTAACAGAAGTTATTGAAGCAATGGTCGGTTTTGGCAGGACTTGAGGTCATATGACATTAACTGCAGCAGGGAAGGAAAGCATTTTCTTCCCAGGATCGAGGCGTGATCTAGATAATATATGGACAGATACTACCTTTGATATTTACCCATGTGCTTTAGCCCCTGCATTTCCATCACAGTCTGACAGTTGAACAACAATAATTCAATTGTAAAAACAATTAATAGAAGCAGTCTAAAAAAAAACATGTGCATCACACCAAAGTAATACAAAATGTTCCCCTGGGGATGATTAATTATTACGTATGCTAATGAGAGACAGCAGTGGGAAATCTGTTCTTTCACAGATTGAGTAAATGGAAATGTTTCATGTTGGATGAGGCAGAGACATTCTGCTCTTTAGTGAATTCCATTTCCATTTGCTGCTTTCAGCGACAGATGCTCAGAGGGAGCGGAGCACATGTACCTCCCCCACATGAGCAGCAATTACTGCAATGAGCAAATGAAGGGCCGTGTTCCATCAGGGGCATCGTGGGGGGTAGAGAGAGAGAGACCGAGCCAGAGACCCAGGGAAACGGGAGAGAGGGGAAGGAGGCAGAGTGAGGAAGGAGAGAGTAACACATAATTGTCTTCCCCTCGCCTCTCTGTTCGCCACCCGTTAAATATACACACAATCCCTCCATTTCTCCCCATGTGGATTATACCGCAGTTGAATATAAAAAAGAAATGCGTCCACTTATTTTATTGACTTTACTCTCTTGCTCTCACTCTCTGTATCTCTCAATGTCGCTCTATTTTTCTTTCTATCTTTCTGTCGCTCTCTCTCCCTCACTCTCTCTCCCTCACTCTCTCCATGCACTTCTTTCGTCTTCTGTGCCTTGTCGTCTTGTCACATCACAAGGGGAAGTGTAACCTATGCCTGCTGGCATGAATACGTGAGCTCTAAGGCAGGTCGGGGTTCAGACCGGTGTCTTAACGGCTCAGAGCGTTTTGGTAAACAATGTCCCCCTGCCCCCCCCCCCCCCCTCGACCCACCTGGCTGACTTTCCATCTGTCTGTGTGTTTAGTCATCAGGTGGCGTCACTGGTTTGACTAACGGTTCCTCTGTCCGTCCGTCCGTCGGTCCGTTGGTCTGCTTGACTGTCTTGCTGTCTTTAGTGAGAAAAAGGAAAAGGGAGTTAGGGGGAAGGGAAAATATGGAGAGAATACAGAGAAGAGAAGGAGTGAGATGGGGGGAAGGAGAAAGTGTTTGTGTTACCGCCACGCTGGGCAGGACAGAGCCACTTCCTGCTCAGCTCCTTCCCTCGCCGCCTGTGACTCCGCTCGCTTCAGTCCACTAAAATAAAATCAATACCAGACGCTAGGAGGTGAGAGGTGAGGCTGGAGAAGATGTGTGTCTGTGTGTGTGTGTGTGAGTGCATGCAGGTGTGTGCCTGTGTGTGTTTGTGGGGTGGGGGGGGGGTCGTCTTTATTGGGAGAAGGGCGTGGAAAGTAACCGAAAGGAAGGAGGAGGAGCAGCAGGAGGAGAGCGAGGAGAGGACAGAAAGAGGAGAGAAGGAGAGAGGTTAGAGGGGGAGGAAGGGGAGAGGGGACATTCTTAATGAATTGTGTTGGTAGCGCGTAACCTGCCGGGTGGACCAAACAGATTTCACAAAGGTTAGTTGGTTTACATGCCGGCCGCGCGGCAAGGAGACGCCCATTTCCCCTGAGGCTTTACTGTTATTCCAGACCTTTACCTGCACGCCTCCCCTGGTATTTCTCTGGCTGCCTCTAAGTACAAAGACCTTCATCTCCCAGTGAAGAGCGCAATTTATCCCGCTGTAATGAAATAGAATTATTTAGCAGGCTGCCCATAATCGTTACTCTGAATCCAGAGGAATAATTGCACCAAATTGTCACCAAGAAATATATCTTTTTTTTTGCCTAGAGGGAGAGAGTGAGAGAAAGAGAGATTATCTGTGTAACAAAGGTGGGTAAGGTATGTGAAAAATGGGACGCCCATTATGTGCATGTGCATTGCACGTACTTGGATGAGTGTGTGTGTGTGTGTGTGTGTTTGCGTGTGTTTGTATGTGCGTGTGTGTGAGTTTGCGTGTGTTTGTGTGCGTGTGTGCGTTTGTGTAAGCGTGCATGCGTGTGTTTGTGTGCGTGTGTGTGTGTGCGTATTTGTATGTGTATGTTGCGTTGGTGCGTGCGTGCGTGTCTCCTTTGTGTGGCGGCAGGCAGCAGGACCTTGAGCAGCGGGCTCCAGTGCACCTTGGCTAATATCTTGAGCATGATGTCTCCTGTGGGAGGCTATCGAGCGACGAGCAGGAACCCGTCCGGAGAGACGGAGACGAGGGAAAGGACTGAGGGGAAAGGGAACGGGGAACAGGGCACGCTGGCGGGAGAGCTGACAGAGGAACAGAGAAGGGCGCTGTTCTGATGACTGCATTGTGGAGGGGCTCTGGGTCTCCCGCTGAACACTGTGATGGCCGACAACACGCTCACGCTGCCTCACAGAGGATACATGGCCCTGTTGAACTGGGCCGCGGCCGCCGGCAGGGTCGGCGTTGGCGCTTCGTTGTCAGTGGACGCTCAGCGGGGTTCTATAGACGTTCCACAGAACCCCTTAGCCTAGCATCTCAGGAGAAAAACAAACAGACAAAAGCATCGACTGACTGCAGACGTCTGAGGTTTATAATCTAGGATCCATGGGTTATGTATACAGTACATATATTTTTAATGCAACGATGTCTCTCACAGGTGCAACATTGTACCACTAACCTTCCCACCCTGCTATTGTTTCAAACTTAATTTCAAAGTGGCAGTCCCTGTGAATGTGGAGCAGGTTGCCTGGTAACACGAGGGTTGCTTGTTGGATTCCTCCTGGCGGTGTTGAGGTGTGTGTGAGTAGGACTCACGGGGTGGTTGCTCTGCATTCCGTGTGTGCATGTGAGCACAGTGTGTGCGTGTGTGCGGTTGCATGTGTGCGGGGGTGTTTGTGTGTGAGCGGGGGGTGATAGTGGGGTTGGTGGTGTGTGTGTAGGGGTAAGGGGGTGTTGGTGTGTGTGTAGGGGGTGGTGGTGGTGGTGGTGGTGGTGGTGGTGGTGGTGGTGGTGGTGGTGGTGGTGGTGGTGGTGGTGGTGGTGGTGGTGGTGGTGGTGGTGGTGGTGGTGGTGGTGGTCCTGGTGGTGGTGGTGGTGGTGGTGGGGGTGGTGGTGGTGGTGGTGGTGGTGGTGGTGGTGGTGGTGGTGGTGGTGGTGGTGGAGGTGGTGGTGGTGGTGGTGGTGGTGGTGGTGGTGGTGGTGGTGGTGGTGGTGGTGGTGGTGGTGGTGGTGGTCCTGGTCCTGGTGGTGGTGGTGGTGGTGGTGGTGGTGGTGTGTTTGCGCGGTGTGTTTACTGGCAGCAGGGGTGGTGTGTGTGTGGGTCGGCGGTGGGGTTGGTGATGTGTGTGCGTGGGTGTGGCGGTGGGGGTGTTTGTGTATGTGGTGGGGGGGGGGGGGGAGGTGGTGGTCACTTATTAATTCAGTGAAGAGAGGTCTGACATCTTTGTCGACCGAAAATGGGCGACTGAGCGGCCCCATCATTGTCGGCGTGGAGACGAACCCATGACTCCCCCCCCCCCCCCCCCTGCGCGCAACACTGAGACAATAACAAGGTCGGGCGGGGGGGCTTCAGAAGGGACAGCGCTGTGTCGCTTAACCGCCATTAAAGAGGAATGGAAACGGAACAGCGCTGATGTCAGCGAGGCCGCGATATTAACAGGAAATTTGCGCGAAGCGCCGGGGCGCGGTGGGGGGGGGGGCTGTCGCTAAATGGACGCCCGTGGTTCATTTACAGGTTGTTTGTCATTCACAGCACATCCGCCACTCAACAGGCTGTGGGATGTTTTTCTTGAATAACAGCCAGGCCGTAAATAAAGTGATATCCCTGCTTATTCAGTCATCCTCTCCTTCTGCGTCCCCTTCCCCACATTGTTCCTCCTGCGGCAATGGGCTGAGAAACAGATTTCATCCCTTTTCATTCCGCCGAGCTTTGATTTCAATGACTCAATGTCCCTCTGCCCGGGGTGGCACTGTTGGTAATTAAAATGGCCGTAAATTGGATTTCTTGGCTGGCTATTGACACCATGCCGACCCCTCGACCCTGCCCTCTCTGCCTGCTCTAGGAGAAAGGCTGGCTTCAACCAAGGGAACTGTTTATTTAAATTCTGCGTGGGCGACTCTAACGCTCGGTCGCTTACTTGTTTTTCAGAGATTTATAATTATTGTAGACGAAAAGAGGCGATACCGGGAGATTCAAATTGTGTCCTTTTCCACATTATTAAAGTACCTTCTGCTGGTGTGCGTGTGTGTGTGTGTGTGTGTGTGTGTGTGTGTGTGTGTGTGTGTGTGTGTGTGTGTGTGTGTGTGTGTGTGTGCGTGTGTGTGTGTGTGTGTGTGTGTGTGTGTGTGTGCGTGTGTGTGTGTGTGTGTGTGTGTGTGTGTGTGTGTGTGTGTGTGTGTGTGTGTGTGCAGGACACAAGTCATGGCAGTATATATAGAGCCCACTCTTTTTGACTCTGCCTCTGGTACTCCTGCTTGATGTTTGTCTGGCTGCAAGCGGTGTGCGTGTGGAGTTCCACATCGTTTGTGAGCATTGTTGTTGTTTTGTGTTTTCAGGCGCCTGCTATTCACGCGGTGCAGATTTCCATTGGCGTGGCGCACCTTGGAAGACTAGTGATTTTGTTGTTGTTAAATATTGACTTTCATGACAACAAGTCTCTGTCTCCCTCAGTGAGCTGCGTCCTCACTTCTCGCAGGCCAACCGTTGCCTGCTGAAATGCACGACTCTGTTTACCCGTTACAGCAATCTAGCGACTCGCCTTCATGCTCCCTATAAAGAAAATGAAGGAGAACGCAGAGTTTCCCAAAGGAGGAAGATCTCAGCAGACTGGTCGGATAAAAGCCTGTGTTGATATTCCAGGACCTTGACTCTTGACCCTTCCCTCCGTCTCTTTCTGTTGGCGGTATATCCCGCCAAGGTCAACGAGGGAGTCAACAAAACAAAGACGTAAGTTTCGTTCAGTTTTGTCCATGTTTACGGAAAATAATGTAATGTAATTTAAATAATGTACACGTGACTTCTATGATGCGCCTACAAATAAATGCACGGTGCAAACATGTCGCAGATGTCTACATCAAGACGAGTGTCAGACAAGAAGAATAAAGTATACTTTGTTGATTTGCAATATGCTTTCATTTATTCACATGTCGCACAATCACGGTGTGTTGTTATGACTTTACCTGACAATAAAAGGAGAGCTGTGCCTCTGACTACGTGTGAGCTTATTACCGCCATGTGCTTTTTCCACCACATTGGAGATCTCACCCAGACTCAAACTGTGTCAATCAATTCAATCAGAGGCGCTTATGAAGCCATTACAATCTAGCTGAGCAGCAGGCCCGTGTCGCTCAACTGGCCTGAGAGTAATTATCATTAAGCAGACACGGAAAAAGATGGATGGAGGGGGAAATGGAGACCGTAATGGATTCATAAAGATATAGACGGGAGAACGTGTGGTGGATGGACGGATGGAGTGGGGGATGAATGGATGGATGGAGAGGGGGATGAATGGATGGAGAGGGGGGATGGATGGAGAGGGGGGATGGAGAGGGGGGATGGAGAGGGGGGATGGAGAGGGGGGATGGATGGAGAGGGGGGATGGATGGAGAGGGGGGATGGATGGAGAGAGGGGGGATGGATGGAGAGGGGGGATGGAGAGGGGGGATGGAGAGGGGGGATGGATGGAGAGGGGGGATGGAGAGGGGGGATGGAGAGGGGGGATGGATGGAGAGGGGGGATGGAGAGGGGGGATGGATGGAGAGGGGGGATGGATGGAGAGGGGGGGGGTGGATGGATGGAGAGCCTCTCTAATGGCCAGCATGTGACTATGAATATGCATTACGACGACCGGGCACTAAGTGTGGGTGTTGTGTTATTAACACCTCATCTCCCCTCAGGAACTCTGTAGGTTGCTGTGGTAACTAGCATGTACCATGGCAACCACGGCGAACGCTCCATCCTAATTCTGAAGGCCAGAGGTCCCCCGGTACACTGGGTTTCTCAGGCCTTGAGGGCTCACTAGACATAATGATGCCACAGCTCCATTGTTCTCTGCGATGCTATAGGCCTACACACCCACAAACAGGTGTGTGTGTGTGTGTGTGTGTGTGTGTGTGTGTGTGTGTGTGTGTGTGTGTGTGTGTGTGTGTGAATAAATAGACATACTGTATATCAGTGAGGGGTTGAGGATTCTTTTTCCCATGAAAGGATAGGCTTTTAGAATATCATTATTGATATATATTTGGTGATATTGTGAAGATAAACACTTTCCACTACGCTGAGAGGAAGTTGAAGTCAACATGAATCCGTTTAACCTGAGGTTACTGTATTCTTAAAGGCAATGCTCCAAAAGATCCTATGGGGATTCTCCAATCCAGCAGCTTGTGCAATGTTTTAAATCCAACACTCGTAGTGACACACACACAAAATATTATAATAACATTCTTGTTAAGCAACAGAACATCAACGTTTACGATGAATTATGTTGCACTTGGCTGAACTGTACAGGAATACACAGAGCTTGTTTTCCGTCCGGTGTGGCAGGGCGGTTTGCCTCCATTGTGCAGCTCGCAGCTCAAGGACAGGCCCGTAGTGCGGAGGGTCCCTCCACACCATGCGCTGGACTGGGGGCCTACGGTTGGTTGTGCAAACACAAGGGGGGGTGCATCTTATTGTCTCTCTCGCAGCAGGTGAGAGGGTACTCTACCAGGGATTCTGCTGTCTGTAGGTTTGTCAAATATCAACCTCTAGTATATTTTACAAGGACAAAGGGATGTTTGTCACATGTGTACGTAAAAGACGGAAGAATAAATTGGCCTACTTCTTCCTTGCAATCACGCAGCAAAGGAAATACACAGTGGGCCTTGAAAACAATCATTGAAATCAAATCAAAATTTGGTTGAATTGAACTATAGGCTACAGTCCTGTCATACTTTTGACACAGGTTTAATTTAATAATAGCATTCTATCCTACAGTCCTACATGAGTGTTATCGCCTTTCTCCCCAATCCAAGTTGCCACATTTTGATGTCTTTCTATTTTTTGCATCAGCAGAGAGGAGTGGGAGTAGGTCAACACTACTGTGCAGAAACTAAATAATAAAGTAAATATAGATGCTTACAATTCACTTCAAATGATTAAATGTCTTTAGATTTACCATAAAGCAGGTCAATGGCTGTAGAACGACTACACTATGGTGTGTCTTCAATGACTGATATCAACATTTCCCTTCAGAATTCAGTTTTTCCTTTTACAAAACAAGGAAATTCTATCCAACAGAGTATCTTCAGTATTGTATGGCATTGGTGGCTTATGTATGCGTATATGATCGTACGTTTAAACGTATATGTTACGCTAGTGCCCCCTAGTGTACGACCCTTTTCCCCCAAATGTTCCCAGCCAATGTTACTGCTGAGGAATAAACTGTGTTTACCTGCTATGCCAGCTCTGTTGGAAAAGGTCCATGGTTAATGTGAATTATCTTCACCAGTTATTCTACTGGTACACACAAATTACAGACCAACAACTGCGACACCTGTGTTAGTCCTACGAAGACGCCTCTGGGAAAGGGTGTATGATTCTGCATCATCCAGGCATGCCTGTAATATATTTAACGTAGAGGATAGAAGGGCAATTTAACAATAAAGAAAAACACAGTAAATGAGCAATTCCAGAGAAATAATATGCTTATGGATGTGTATTTTAATAAAAATAATTCTGTCAAAATTAAAGAGAATACAATTTCTTTTTAACATGTTTCCAGTACATAGGTTTGTTTCATTTTTTTTTTCATTTCAAATATTTTAAAAGTCTCATGCTAAGTAGAGGATAACTCATTTCACAATATTTATTCAATAATGATGAGTCAAAAATTAAAATATTCTAATAAAAATAACAATTGCGCATAGCCTGAACATAATTCTAAATGCCATTCCTCCCAAAAGTCCAAAAACCAAACCATCAATTCTATGTGGATTTTGCCTCGATTCTCGGGCAGCGTGGCTTTGATTCTCCTGCATCAGATCAAACTGGGCCTGGTGAAACAAAATGACCTTCGACAGTGGGGTCTTGTGTGTTGGGGAAGACTGTGTATTGACAGCAGGGAAACACAGCCTCCACTCGAACACAGAGCTGTATTGTCCTACAGGTAATGCAGCAGAGGTGTGTGTGTGTGTGTGTGTGTGTGTGTGTGTGTGTGTGTGTGTGTGTGTGTGTGTGTGTGTGTGTGTGTGTGTGTGTGTCATGAGTCAGACACACAAGTAGGAGAAGATGTTCTTGTGTGTTTTGTGTGTTGCTATGGTTTCCTATGGTAGCAGAAAAAGAGCTGGTGTATTTGTAGCCCCCAGCGAAACATAGACAATTCTCACATGTAATAAAACACCCTGTAACACATGAACAGAACCAAATCGAACGTATAATAAAAACACCCTAGCACACTACAAAGGAACCAAATTCTCTCACGAGTGGAAATGTAAAGCACAAATGCTACAGCAAGTTGTCAAACAACCAGCGCTGGTAGTGGGAGGTTTGATAAAAATGGATGAGGTGGGCTGGGCAGCATCTTAGGGTTAGGGTCTAAGAGCTATCAGTTTGCTACAGTCTAAAACAACAATAGCAGGAGTTTGTACGGTGTGCTTTTGATCAGTATACAGCTAGGGTGGGTTTGGCAGAGGTCTGGAAAAAACAACTGGAGATCCAAGCCAGCACCAGTGCGTTTGTTCTGAGCCTCTTCGGATAACAAAGGTAACGGTGAAACACAAAAGTCTAACTGAAGTCGGGGTTTGAATGTATAAACAACGCGTATTTATAAAAGATAAATGCATAGATAAAAGCCAATTATCTCTTACAAAAGGGAACTTTCGGGAGGGAATGATAAAACATGTTTTTTGGTATGAAAGTCACCGATGGGGTAGGTAGCGATTGCCTGGCTCTTCCCTGTATCCTACTGCTTTGGCCTCACATTGCCATTAATGCATCTGAGGGTCCTGAGAACTCTGCAGAGCTATGATACAGTACTAAACTGGGGTTCAGTAGTTCCACACCGCCCCTCCTGTCCGGCCACAAGCCCCAGAGGTTTGCCTGAACTCAGAGATGGAGATAGAAGGAGACAGAAACAGCTGGTAGACACTAAGTGACCTTATTTACACTTATGTGACTATAACCAAACATGAATTTTCAGCAGTATCCAAAGTAGGTTTGATCATTTACATTTGTACATTTGTCTTTAACAACGTTCTGTTTTGTTTTCGACCTTAACAACTTAAACACTTTTACTATTGCTGGATTCCAGCATATTTTTAGCCAATGGATCCTATTGTATATTCGATTGCTTCTTTATTTAAGGGAGGGGGTCTTTGAATACCAGCAGAGTATATAAAGATTGTGCAACAAAACATAAAACACTAACAAAAAGTATCTGTTTGTGTCAGTAAAGAAAAAGTCTCATGACTTTTCATTGTTACAATTTTAAATAGAACTTGTGTCAGAATGTAATCTTTAGAAACAATGCGTCATAAATACGCAAGAACCGAAATAGCTGCGGGAGAGCCAATCCAATCAAAGAGCAGATATGATGGTGACACATATGGATGCTGGATGGTTCAGGCAGAGTGGATCCTAGTTGTGTGGAAGCAGCCCGGCAGTGGATATGCCAGTGCTATGTTTGCCGTTGGTTTAGATACAGATACAGCACCACTCAAACTACCAAAGTTAAACAGTCATAGAGACAGGGACCATGGCAGTCTGTTTGCTAAGGCTGTACATAGCTTGGTGTGGGTTTATGCTTGAATTTTCCGTCATTAAATGTAGTTTAAGTTGAAGGTATGAGGTTCTCCACTGAAATGAAGAGGCGTATACAAATTGTAGAAGCGGTGTCTCTATCAGAGACGCTTTGTTTGATCATGATTTGGTCGGTGCAAGTCGCCATTTCAAACTCAGGTTTGGGCTAATCATGTAGAATAGGCATTATATTACCAACATATAATATGTTCTTGTACTGCAGAAAGGAGATCAGTATTGCAGAGTTGAATATAAATAAAAAATGTAATGTTAAAGGACAAATCTGTCTGACTTTTATCTGCAGGGAGGGAGGAAATCAATGGTCTGCATTTCCTCAATAATCTGAACTCTACTTCAAGCGTTGAATCACCCGTTTCCTGTGGGGGAGGAGTCAACTCGTGGCGCTATGGCAACCGGCCAGGAGGATTGTGACGCTGATAAGTGTGTGATATGATGCAACCAAGCAGGTGTGTGTAAAATACTGAGGAGTAGGGAATCACAATTCACCCTGCAAAAACAAAAGAAGAAAATCCTTAAAATGTAAAGATGAACACAACAAACGGACCAAAATAACTAAGTTCTCTCGATAAAACAAGTATCATTATCTTTAAATAGCGTCACACAATTCTGTATTCAATAATACTAAAATGAACAGGAAGTCTCCTCTCTCCTCCGTCCGTCCACTGGCAGCGTCCGACCCAGACAATAGAACACCAATCACACACATGCTCTCTCCTCCGTCGCTTTGACAACCGCCTGATGGACAGGCCTTCTGTCAAGACTGCTTGAGGTGAACCTGTGATGAGTGAACAGATAAGAGATTTAGCATGTTAATCGATCACTGTTATCACTGCTTGCGACTACAAGGCTTGTACACTAGAATGTGTGATTGGATGTTATTGGAGTCTGAAATCTGATAGATGCCTATCTATGGGGACATAAGACTTGAATCTCGCAGAATACATTCTAACTGATGCAACCTCATTCATTAACAATATCTTCCATAAACATCCGTGTCGGACGTTCACAGGAGGGAGCCAAACAATTCCCAAAAGTGTCACTTAGAGATCCTTCTCCCCATTTCTTTAAATCAGAAATCCTTCCCACTGTCCCATGAGGCAGTGCTAACAACGTAGACGCTATTGATAAGACCACTGGGGTTTTGCTAACCTAATCCGCTAGGACCAATGCACATCCCTCTCCAACCCTCTTACCTCTTCAGGTTGGTGCTACAGGCATAAGCAAGGTGTAGTTTAATCCCTCCACCCTACGCCTTACACAGAGGCTTTGGGTCAATGAGTACGACATTGCATGTCATTACACCATAGGGGTTAAAGCTACTGGAGGTTTAGCTAATAAGTACATTCTTGTGAGATGTTAAGTTTCAAATCTTGTTCTCTTCCTCAGTCTCTAACAACTCCCAAACCAAGCCCAGAGCCCCTTCTAGTGCTCTAACCGAGTGAAAACAAAGCTTTGATCTGAGTGTGGTGCGGCCGTATGGCCCACTGACTTGAACGGCTTCCTGATGTGGGGGGGGGGGGGCTCACCTGGACTGGGGTTAGTGCAAAAAGTTGTCAACTCTGGCAAAGGAGCAGGAGCCGGAGCGAACGCGGGCCATTAGCTGGACACACTCTGTGGCCTGGCCCAGCGCCAGCATCAACGGAGGCTGTTTGGGCAGGTCCTGGGACTCTGTGGAACGCACGCGCACGCGCACACACACGCGCACACACACACACACACACACACACACACACACACACAGACACAGACACAGACACAGACACACACACACACACACACACACACACACACACACACACACACAAACTCAGTATGGGGTCTGCAAATCAAGCGTGACAGGTGTAGCTAATCAACAGCGCGGTAGATCTTTTGAGGGAGCGGTGAGTGAGCCGCTCGCGTGTGTCCCCGCGGGCACATGACCCGGTTGAGCGGACGCCCGGGCCGGCCCGCGGGGCGGAGGGGGGGCGGCGAGGGTCCTACCCAGAATAGCGCTGTTGAGGGCCGAGCAGAGGGCCTCTCTCTGCATGGGGTCCAGCTGCTGGCCCAGGGGGCTGCTCCAGGGGTCGGAGTAGGCCAGCAGGCTGAAGGCGTCCTGGGCACACAGACGCAGAGAGAGCCTTTTTCAGATCCAGGGCAAAGGACACCGCTCTGGACGATATCAAATGTATCTCGTGTTGAACATGACATCTGGTAAACTGATTGGACAAAAATGGGGCGAAGGCCCTGGAGTTCAGCTGCAGGTCGTCCTGTACCGCTGTTCACCGTGCTCCGCCCCAGAACAGGGGTGTGTCTGTACTCAGGTGTGTGTGTCTGCGCTCCTCCCTGTAACATCAGCCTGTACCGCTGTTCACCGTGCTCCGCCCCAGAACAGGGGTGTGTCTGTACTCAGGTGTGTGTGTCTGCGCACCTACCTGTAACATCTTCTTGTGCGCGGCGTTCTTGCCGTACTCGCGGCACAGCTGTTCGCTGAGCGTCTGCAGCTCTCGGCCAAACTGGATCATCCTCTCCGTGGCCTCCTGGTTCCCCCCACACAGCTGTTTACTGCTGCAGCTCTCCTCTGGACACGCACACGCACACAAAACATTTTACAAAAGATATTTCTGTGGGTTTAGCCTTCATGGGTCTTTCAATTGACTCGATTTAAAAAATGGAATGATCCACATTATGCTGTGTGTGTGTGTGTGTTTGTGCGTGCGGGTGCGTGCGTGCGTGTGTACCTTTGACCCTGCTGCTGCTGCTGCTGGTGTCTGTCTGCAGCACCTCCTGGTGTTTGTACGTGCCGTTCATGACCCGCGCCGCCGCCGCCGCCGCCGAGGAACGCTCAGCCACACCGTTGCTATAGTGCTCACTCTCAATCTCCATTTCGCTGTCGCTGCACACACAGACACACACAGACACACAGACACACACACACACACACACACACACACACACACACACACACACACACACACACACACACACACACACACACAATATTAAATCACATGCTTCCAAGCATGTGATCTGCAGAGGAAAACCAACAGGATTTAATTCTGGCCTTAATCTAGCAATTTGTTTAGACCTGCTTTATACCAGCTTTCCATTTAGCAGTGTGTGTGTATGTGTGTGTGTGTGTATGTGTGTTCTCTCTCTATAAAATCATTTATCCCCTGGATGGACGGACTCATGGATTGGTCGTGTTTTATCTTGACCAACTTGCTAATGAAGCCGTGTGTTCTCGTAGTAAACAGATGCACTCAAACAGTGAGCTGGCCCAGGCGTAAGCCTCGCAGCCAGCCCCCCACCAGCAGGGGTCAAACAGTCAGTAAACACTCCCTACCTGGTCTCCTGGGGGCTGTGCGCGCTGTGCGCCTGGCTCTTGGTCGAGTCGGAGGAGTTGGACTCCGAGTAGTTGACTGAGGAGGGGGAGGGCGAGGAGGAGGAGGAGGAGGAGGAGGCCGAGGAGGGCACCCCCGGGTGCTTACTGCTGCCCTTGGACTTGCTGGGGGGGGTCACCCCGTTGCTGCAGGTGGGGCTGTCTGAGCCTGAGAACACAGCAGAGCAGAAAGAGGGAGAGCCAGATCAGAGAACAGGAGAGCCCGGTGAAAGGAGGACAGAGAGGGGTACATAGGAGAGGGAGGGAGGAGAGGAGGGGTACATAGGAGAGGGAGGGAGGAGAGGAGGGGTACATAGGAGAGAGAGAGAGAGAGAGAGAGAGAGAGAGAGAGAGAGAGAGAGAGAGAGAGAGAGAGAGAGAGAGAGAGAGAGAGAGAGAGAGAGAGAGAGAGAGAGAGAGAGAGCGTGGGGGGGGCTGGGTACCTCCGCTGTGTAGCTGTGTGCCGGCGGCCCCGTGTAGGGGGCTGAGGTTGGGGGAGCCCGGGTGGCTCTCCTGGTACTTGGGGGAGAGGACGCCAAAGCAGCGCACCTCGCTGTCGGTGCCGTTCACCATCTCCACAAACTGCCGACACCTGGGAGACCACACCACATGAGCACGCTTGGCTGGAGCAGGGGAGACCAAAGGAGACGGTTTAACTGTTCATGTCCTTCAGCACAGCCCTCATCTACAGTGACCCCCGGATAACAGATGCATGCTATTAAAGAGCCAGAACCAAACCCTAGTGAAGGTTAACCTCTACCTCTACAGAAGGTTTAACCTCTACAGGTTAAACACACGCTACTGGAGGACTCCCTCTACAGGTTAAACACATGCTACTGCATGCATACCCTCTTATTTACTGTGTCAGGATGTGCAGTTGATGACTGGTTTAAACAGCCTCACCTGGCCGCGTGAGGTGAGACACCAGCCCCCACACACCTACCCAGGGAGAGCTCTGACATGCCCGGTTTGAACACCTGCTCTGCATTAAACCAGGCGTCCAACTCTGCAGATAACTGGTTTCAACAACATCAGCTTGTGTCCCGGTGTGGGAGGAGCCAGGGAGGGCCACCTCGCAGTGAGGCAGGGACGTGAGTGTGGTGACCCCCTCACAGGGACGCCTGTAGCCATACTGAGAGTGTGGTGACCCCCTCACAGGGACGCCTGTAGCCATACTGAGAGTGTGGTGACCCCCTCACAGGGACGGCAGCTACACACTCGTAGTAAATAATAATAATAACAATAATAATGCATTTTATTTATGGGCGCCTTTCTTGACACTCAAAGTCACCTTACAAAATCAAACATTCATAAGAGCAAACAAACAACAAGAACAACATAATAAAACAGTGTACAAGAGAGAAACAGTGGGGTCATTCTAGTCCCAAGAATGCAACTGACTTAAAGGGAGTCGGCTTGGCTGAATAGATACGTTTTGAGGTGAGATTTGAAGGTGATAATGGACCTGGAGTGTTGAATGTCATGAGGCAGAGAGTTCCAGAGGTGGGGGGCTGAGCGACTGAATGCTCTTGACCCCATGGTGACCAGGCGAGCAGGTGGGAGGGTGAGCTGGATGGAGGAAGACGATCTGAGAGAACGGGTGGGTGTCTCGATATGGAGAAGCTCGGTGAGATACTGAGGGGCAAGATTGTTGATGGCCTTGAAAGTGAGAAGCAGGATCTTGTAAACGATGCGGTATTTGACGGGGAGCCGATGGAGTTGATGCAGGACAGGTGTTATGTGACTGAATGGGGGGGGTTTTAGTAATGATACGGGCTGCAGAGTTTTGTACCGGTTGTAATTAATGTATGGACTTAGCAGGTAAACCAAAGACGAGAGAGTTGCAGTAGTCGAAACGCGATGCGACCAGGGTGTGAACCAGAATTTCAGCACTGTTGGGGGAGAGAGATATGGCGCATTTCCACTGCAGGGTGCGGAACGGATCGGATCGCAAAGGTGCGGGTCGGATCGCGTTTCCACCGCCAAAAGTGGGCGTGACCCGGACTTTGCCGTACCCGTTCCGACCCCATTCTAGGGACTCCTCCGTTGCGGTACCCAAAACGAGACCAGACGCCTGAAAGGGTACCCTGGAATTCTAGCTACACCCCCCCTCCGTTGATTGGTCGACAGAATCGTCACTTCCGGGTGACGCGGGGATAAAAACAAACAAACAGTAGCCTCGAGGTATTATTCTTTACAATTAACATGTCGCGTAAAAAGCTTGCTTGGGCGAACAAGGAGGTGGAGACGTTCGTCTGCATTCTTGCGGAGGAAGACGTTGTTTACGATGTTTACGTAGCTGCCGTGGCGATTGACATCCGGCCTACCACCAAGGGTACTGTCGGCAGTGGAAACGCGACCTCGGAACTGAGCTGGGCTATACTGCCCCCTCCCTACCGCCCCTTTGCGATCCGATCCGTTCCGCACCCTGCAGTGGAAACGCGGCAATAGGCGCATAGTGTGGTGACCCCGACACCTGCTGATTGAGCCTTGATACGACACACCTGTCCTCCGCTTCCTGGAACTGCTTGAAGGGGTGTAACCATGGGAGCCGGCCGCCTTGCCCTTATATCACCAGGTGTGGGTGTGATTAGCCGTTGGAAGCCGTTTCCAAATCTGCCCTGACCTTTGGCTTAGTGACATTACAGGTGGGAGTGTCCACCTAGATGTATGATGGATAGATAGGCCTATCAGTTGCTACAGTCTTTTGGGTAGGCTGGTAGACTGATCCACCATTCTGAACTAGGGGCCCTTTAAAAGATCACACACTATATCAATGGCCTCCAGCTACACAATCCTCCTCCTGAAGTCAGCTCACATTAGGGATCAAACACACCAAACTCTAGTCCAGGGTGCTTTGGTCTAGGGTCAATTTAGCTCTTCAGCCGAACTGAAGAAGTTAACGCCGTTAAACAAACTGCCAAAAACTCGCTGCAGTTTAACTTTTGTACACGTGTATACAATCATTTATTCAGACATGGTATGCAAACAGCCTTATCGTGGATCTATTTGTTTGCCTTAGGTCTATTACTTATTTAGGTCCACTTACTTCAACATGAAGAGTAGGTTGGGGTTGTGTTCTAGCAAGTCTGGGTAAAGCTGTTGAGTTTCCTCTATAGCCTCTCCCACACGTCCTGCCAGTACCAGCTTCTGTATTCCTATTGGACGAAGCAGAACAGGTTGTCTCATTCACACAATCGGATAGGCCAGGACAAGTTACAATAATGCTGTGGGATTATAAAGCATAAACCTATTAGGTGAAAACTGGATGCATGCATGTGTAGGTGCATTTCAAGGCCTTACTCTGTCTGTTCTTTATAGAGCTCTGGTCTTCTTGTATCATGGTCTCGGTGGCTCTGGCGAAGGCTGTCGCTGTGGCGCAGTAGCCGTGATGTACCAGGTAGCTCGACACCATGCTGTAGACGGAACAGAGAACAAACAGGCTAAAGTAACGGGCAGCACACAACAAGAAATGTGTGAGTGGGAAGGTAACAAAGAAATAGTTTGCCTGTTGAGCTGTGTGTGTGTGTGTGTGTGTGTGTGTGTGTGTGTGTGTGTGTGTGTGTGTGTGTGTGTGTGTGTGTGTGTGTGTGTGTGTGTGTGTGTGTGCTTGTACTTTTGCAAAACAGTCTGCCACTCCCCCAGTCTCTCTCCTATGGGGAAGCGGGCGATCATGCTGTCAATCTTGGCCCTCCATTCGCTCATGTAGTCCTCGATGTCAAAGACGAACGGTTGCTGGCCGAAGTTGGCGTCTACAATCTCTCCGGGGGTCTGGAGCCCCACCGTGGGGTACAGGTTCGGCTGGAACATGGAAACCATGGCAACCATGTTGTCAACTGTTTGACTGTTATGTGGATGATAACCTAAAAATGTAACTCTTGAACAATGACAAGTATGGACTGGTTCTTTAGTGTTGTATATTGCTAGAAAGAGTAGGTTTTGTGTACATTTAATGACAACTATACTAGTCTAAAGGGTACTTACAGGGAGGTCTGTGAAGGCTACACCTGGAATAGAGAATTACAGAAAGAGTTCAGTTTATCTTTTATAACGTGTTGATACTAAATGCTATAGTTTTTATACAATAGAAAGACACAAGATAGTATAAAATCTCTTCAAATGTCCAGTAGTTTATGAATCTTGCTGACCCAGGCTGATGCCATTTTTTGTGTAAAAGCAGGTGTTGTTGATGAGGTTAACGCAGCAGCCAATCACATCCCCCGTTGTAAAAGTGGGACCGTACGGTTGGCCGGTCCCGGACGAGCAGAAGGAATGTCCGTCATCTCCGTGGTAACCATACGAGTGTTTGTCCCATCCTAAAATAGGACATGGATTAGGATTAGCATCACTTTTTTCTTTTTTCCTGCAGTCCTATGTTACAAATTGAATCTACTATATTTCTTCAGGAAACTGCAGAGGAAAGCGGTCAATAAAATACGTTTGTTGGTTTTGTGTTGACAGAAAAACAAGGTTAAACACACAACCTAGGCTTTATTATAAATAATCAATGATCCCTATGAAAACACACGACCTAGGCTCTGCTGTAAATAACGAATGATACCCACGCAAACAGACAATCTAAGGGTCTACTGTAAATAAAACAAGGATCTCAATAGTTTGTGTGTGTTTTAGGTGACCCTCCAAGAACAACAGTAGCTACACTACAGGGTTAGATATTTGTGCACCATGCTGTGGCAGGCAGGGGGCACTTGTGAGTGAAACACGATGAGTCATTGTCAAGCAGTGTCTCAACAATAGGGGTGACTGGAGGGAACGTCACTCAGTTGTCAACACATGGATATGTTTAAAGTACTTGTGAGTGTGGAGTCACACGTTTAACCGGGGCGCACGAGTCAGCCGAGTCCAGTTAGCAGATGAGCGGTACAGTCATAGTTATCAAGAGAAGTTTCCACAAAATGGACTTCAATGGGAGCTAGGACCTTCTGGTCACTTCTAAACAAAGGTCATTCCCTGCAGCCGGGTGTTAGAAGAACCAACAGAGACGTTTCAAGAATTGGAAACAGCACAAGAGTTTGGCCTGGATTTTCCTCCCCGGGACAAATATTCTGTGTCAAGCCATCTGTTGGTCTGTCTGTCTATCTGTCCATCTCTACCCGTTCGTTCCTCGGTCACACAGGGGAAGGCATGGAGGGTTTCAGTGTGGACAGTACAGAGGGCCGACCCTCTGCCAGCACAGTCAGGCGGCTCTGCTACCAGAGCCGGTCCACCGCTGCCAAAAACCAAGAGGGGTTAGTGAAAGAACACGCCACATACAGCACTGGTAAAGACTCCCGAGGACAGGGCCCGTGCGTTTCCCCGATGTCTGTTGGAGAAGCTGCACAAGTGTGTCACTCGGTGAGTGAGTGCACACACATGCAGTGTGTGTTTGTGCTTACGTGAATGCATGCCACGTAAATGTGGGCGTGTGTGCGAACGAGAGTGTGTGTTTGTGAGGTATTAGAATCATCTGCTGACAGGGATATTGCCTCTAAAGCCAGGCTCTATGCCTCACCATGCTAATGAAATGGGAAGGCATCCACACAGCAGGATCAGACACAGAGGTCAGCATCACAGAGCACTGAACTATTGACGGGAAAAAAACACGCATATAAATACATAGATATACCAACCAAGGATCTGACCCCAACTGTTGAGTATTGCATAGAGATGAGGACTGTGTGCACTTGAAGAACACATTTAGTTAAACAAGGCAAGACGATCCCCAGTATACAGGCACTAACCTTCGTAGAACTATTGTAGTGCAATCCTTATTTTAAAGCCTATTACATGTTGAATGTTTCTCTGCCTGCTTCGATTCAAGCCCCCAAATTTAAAGGCAAAGGAGACCAACGATGATTAATATCTGTGTATTGCTTGTATTGTTTGCCAGTGAAATACATGCAGCACAGCTTTTGAAATCTCTTTTTATCCGCTTCACCAAACGATCTCAGCACTCGCCTATGATCCTGTATGATACCAGTTAACCCAAGTGAGGTCTCGCATTGATCAACGGTTTTGCCAGAATGATTGATATCCTTAAACATATGAGAAAAAACACAAAATATACGGGAAAAGGCATGAAAATAGATTCATAACATATAAAAACAATGAACATGTCAAATGATAAATATAAAAAAGAAATCAAAAGAAAAAATACCCAGAGAGGGAAGGGGTATTTCTTTCAACGTTTAGATGACGGCAGAGGTATCAACGAGCTCCACCCACTTATAACATGCTGGTAATAAGGTCATCGTCATAGTATAGTTGTCCTTCCTACTATCCGATAAAACATGACGGCGACAGCCCTATGTAGATGCATTACACGGTGGCCCCACCGTTTCATTCTTTGGGGTGAACCTAGGCTCTCGCTTTCTGCATCTGTTCCGCTCTGCACTCATCCCTCAATCTGTGGAGGCATGCACACAGATGACGTGGTTTCTGCATGGGGTAAGTTGCTTGAGTGCATGCGTGCGCCCACACTTGCATGTGACAGCGCAACAGCCCAATAGAACTTGATCATTATGCAGCGGTATCAAGCGGGCCCTTAATCAAACACAGCAAAGCCACACATCAAATGGACGCATCTATCCACTACATAAACTGAATATTGCATACTTTTGGACACAGAAACATTTATTCTATTATGCGAATTGTAAATACATGGGTATTAGTCTGTCAACACAAATAGCACATAGGTAGGCCTAGCTCAACCCCATCCTTTACACATCGATAGATAGCCACTAACAATTTCCCTTGTGATTAATTACGACTGAATATTACCCACTGCACATTTAGCCACTGACGTAGGTTGATTAAGTATCTGGGTGTAGCAACCCTGTGTTTGCTCAGAGCTCACCGCATACTAAATCAGGAAAATAGGCTAGCTAAAGACATCCTGATGTGAGAACTGGGAAAACCCCCCCACACACACGTTGGCATGTGTTTTTGTCAATCTTACATATAAAAACATGATGGTAATTCCTACTTTCAACAAAAACATATTAATTTTCATGGGCCTACACTCTGTGTATGTGTTCCCTCTTTTTTGCCAGTTTTTGCCATTCACTCACACACAGGAGAGAGAGAAAACACACACACACACACACACACACACACACACACACACACACACACACACACACACACACACACACACACACACACACACACACACACACACACACACACACACACACACACACACACACACACAGTGTGGGTCAAACTAGGCCCACTCTTCCAGGTCATCGATGGTAGGAGAGCGGGACCCTGTGTGACGTCTGGACGTGCTCATTGTGACTGCAACTGCTGCACTTTCCCCCAGCCCAGAGATCTACAACCAATAGTAGTCTAGTGGTCTATTTATCCGGCTTATCCACACATGATGGCCCCCTCAATCCTGTACCTGCCGGAAGCTGTCCTGTAAATAGCAGCAGGACCACAAGCAGGATCTAATGGTGCCCTACAGAGAGGGGGCCTTCAGATCTTTAACAGCCGGTTTATTTCAAAAGGACATGAGTGCCATAGATACCAACACATTAAAGGAAATAAGCCTACACCCATTATAGTTTACATGGCCTTAAAATGATTGTCTAGGGCCCAATAGAAACAGCCCAGTTGGCACTGCTTCGGACATTTCTAATATATTTCTGTACTCATGATGGACATAACTGTCTCCGTCTCACAATAGCACTGTTCAATCCTTCCTCCTAAAGACTCATTTAAAAACGTCACTCCTCTGCTGTTGATATGCACATTATTACAGCCCTCCATCATTCAACCCCACAAGGGAACAATGCCCCTTAGCATAATGCTTGACAAAGGCACAGTCAGTGTTGTTCTTTCGTGTTCTGAGCCAACACATGCTGTACATTACACAGAGCATCTGTAGAACTCACAAAAAGGGCCCTTTTCCACCATTTTGAAGACTTTAAGCAAGGCCAATTGGAACCAGAGAGAGTACTATTGTTTATTTGTTTGTTTTTTATTAGCTTAGGCTTAAGGAAGTTTGGTACAGCCAATGACTAGCTGGCCCAGAGCCAGGAAGTCCACACATGGGATTGCTCTTAGGAGAACCACATAGCATATCAAGTGGCCGTGTAAACAACAAATAACCTGGTCACACCTGTTGCCTAATTGGAGGCACATTTTTAGACACTTTTTTGTTTCTATACACACATGATGTAGGTTAAGTCCCATAATCCCTCCTTACTCACCAGGCAGTCTGTTCATGTTGACTCCCTGGGCAGACAGGCCAATGCCCATGTACCTATATGGAACAGCAGAAACACGGCACAAAGGTGATGATAGAGACAAACGATATAAACAAATTATATATATACAGACAATTTCAAACATATCATTAGATAAGCAGGTTTTCCTTCATCTAAATTCCTTGATGCCCACCAAAAGGAATTCACGTTCAATCAAAGCAGAACTCTGGCCACCACCTCCAAAGAGTTTTGATTGAGAAAGCATAAAATACATTCTTCTCTGAATCAATCGATTTTGGGATTATGTGGTCTTTTTGCCAGTGGAAGGCAGTACGTTGTAGACCACGCTTGAGGTCTTCAAGACTGAAGCACGCAGTTACAGTTCTTATAAGAATATAGTTATAATTCTAAATTGTACATGCAGAGCACCAATATGTTGCGAGGATGAGTGTAGGAGGGTGTCGGTCTCCAAGGCTGTGAGCATCAACCATCAACAACTTATTTAAATGTAGCCCACACTGGCTATTCTGCAGCCCCCTTTCGTACAGGGCTGTAACTTTGCCCCACAGTCTCTCGGCTGGGCATATTGAAATGTAATCTGCTGTGACTAAACAGCCCAATCAGTTTATAGAGAGAAAAATCTTGACTCGTCCGAAGGTTTAATTGGTTATCACATTTAATTATTTATCCTTTACTTCACAGACAACTCCTTCTTTCACAGGGCTGTAGAAAATGCCTGCAAGGCTGGGATGCCATTTAGAAATGACAAATGGGACGGACAGACAAGAGATGGGGGCTGGAGAGAGGTGAGGGCTGATGAGACAAGATGTGAGGGCT
Source organism: Gadus macrocephalus (assembly GCF_031168955.1). Classification (NCBI taxonomy): domain Eukaryota; kingdom Metazoa; phylum Chordata; class Actinopteri; order Gadiformes; family Gadidae; genus Gadus; species Gadus macrocephalus. The sequence goes on from NC_082390.1 coordinate 13,680,306, forward strand.
GGAGAGACAAGAGGTTAAGGCTGGAGAGACAAGAGATTAAGGCTTGAGAAACAAGAGGATAAGGCTGTAGAGACAAGAGGTGAGGCCTGGAGGGACAAGAGGTTAAGGCTGGAGACAGACAAGATTTTTAGGCTGGAGAGACAAGAGGTGAGGTCTGGAGGGACAAGAGGTGAGGGCTGGAGGCACAAGAGGTTAAAGCTGGAGAGACAAGAGGTTAAGGCTGGAGAGACAAGAGGTGAGGGCTGGAGGGACAAGAGGTTAAGGCTGGAGAGACAAGAGGTGAATGCTGGAGGGACAAGAGGTGAATGCTGGAGGGACAAGAGGTTAAAGCTGGAGAGACAAGAGGTGAGGGCTGGAGGGACAAGAGGTTAAAGCTGGAGAGACAAGAGGTGAGGGCTGGAGAGACAAGAGGTGAATGCTGGAGGGACAAGAGGTTAAGGCTGGAGGGACAAGAGGTGAATGCTGGAGGGACAAGAGGTTAAAGCTGGAGAGACAAGAGGTGAATGCTGGAGGGACAAGAGGTGAATGCTGGAGGGACAAGAGGTGAGGGCTGGAGGGACAAGAGGTGAAGGCTTGAGGAAGAGAGGGTGGGAGGAGGGATTGTGTCTTTTATTTTTAGGGTTACACCTCGGGTGTTTATTAATGTCGATTATGTACGATTGAGCAGAGTTCTGTCCACTATAACTGGCGTCCCAACGTGTGACGTGAACTGACTGACCTCAGTGTAGTGGGGCTAGGTGGATGGAGTCAATGGGAGGGGTTTTGGGAGTGTCTATAGCAAGGAGAGACACGCCCAGCTGCAGAAGCTTATTATAATCAAAGAGGGGTACAGGCTGAGTTGCATATTTTTTTTTTTTTTTTATGTTATAGGATGTGATTTTATTGATAACATGGTTTTAATCAGTATCGATAAATATTGACCACAGATATATCTAGGTAATTTTAAGCTACAAGCAAGTTGAAATGTTACGTATTGCAACTTTAATGTTGCTCAGAATCAATTGCTGTCTCCACAATGCCTTCCTTGATGTAAGTAACGAAGACCTCCTTGTGTCCTGCTTAAGCTGGATTTCAGAACAACTGCACATCTCACAACAATTATATGTGTTCATTTGAAAACATTTCCCAAAATAGGGGTCAAGTGGTCAATATTTTACCATTACCACATTAACAATGAATCATATTAAATAAATAATTAGACAAACCCAGATTGCAGCACAGCTGTAACAAATTTGTTGCTTCCACAACAAAGCACTTGGCTAATGCATCAGCTTTTTAAGGAATTTCATCATAATTAATCTTTCATTGCACGGCACCCATACACTTGGATTTTAAGATGCAAAACTTCTGCCTCCACAACATGGCTTTATATTACATTCTAAGTGAGTGGTGAGTGATCAGCACGTGTGGTGAGGAGGAGCAGCAATATATTGACCTATAGATGGATTAGTGGAATCTAAAAGACATCATTGCGACTAAAACCCAAGGTTAACAGGTGACAGTCGGTCCACTCACCCGTCCCGCCCTTTGCTGATAATCTTGACCTCAAAGTAGTAGATTCCACAGGCAGCAGGGATGGGATGTGTGGCACGCACAGAGGCAGCATCTTTGTGGTTCTTGCCGTGGCCTGGGAAAATGAAGAGTGTTAGGGAATTAAAGTAGAGATAACACTAGAGACTAGACAGTAGAGTACTAGAGAATATATGGCTGTGGTCAAGATAACCCTATATTAGGCTATACTTTATATCCTGAGCATATGATGTGATTTTGTACCAACATAAGAAACCTATCTCATGCAATGAACAAATATTAAATGTACTATTATAGCAGTAGAAACAGCTTTGTTTGTTCTGTACTCCAGTATTTGATAGAATCAGCCTGAAGAATGTGTAACTTCCACAACTTCTATAATGATGGTTAGACTATAACGCAATAGACTCTTTACCTACCAGTGTGGATAATCTACTGGCAAAGCCATTTTTAGCTAGAGTTCTCATCCATAAAAATAACTCCACAAAACTTGACTGTACTGATATTCACTCCAAGATGAATTGTATTGACCATCATTATTTTAAGGTTCCAAGAAACGGTATCACTGTGAGGTAATAGCCACTTGCTCACAAAATGGTTGTCGGTTTGACACAACTTGATTGGTAACTGAAAGACTTATCCTAGGCTACGTTCTGATCATAGAAGGCCACATTGGAAACAGTCTGGCCTTTGAATAGGGTCCACAATATTGGCTGGCTCAATGCAGCAGATCAACAGCAGGGTCTATCTACTCATAACACCACTTATCAATACACACAATCACACTATTAAATGAATAGTGTTTTTGGAAGATATAAAACTAAATATTTGACTTGATATCAGGATACAATGAAATATAGATATTGTTCAGATAGTCTCATTCAAATGGCCTTGGTTCGTTCTGACCTATGGCACTATACCCGAATCAACACTTTTTATAAAGAGAAAACACATTGTTGAACTCCAATTGCTGCTCAAAACACGGAACAATGCAAGTGTTTGGTCATAGTTTATCGTTTACCGTTTCTAAAAATATCATATATTGCCACCGGGATTAGGGTCAGGGTCAGGGTCAGCGCCAAAGCAACTAATAAGTACTTCAAATGATTAGTCATAATTTGTGTATTGCTAGAGGGATTAGGGGTTGGGCTCATTGCCAGAACTAGTGCTAGCCCCATGTAGCAGAGTCAGGTCCATATGTAAGGACTGCCCACGCTTGAATGATTATCACCAAATATGTCAGTCCAAATATGCAAGACTGAATGTGTGTGTGTGTGCGTGTGAATGCACTTTATAGGCTGATGGTTGATGCACCTTTCAAGCAATCTATTTTAGTCAAGCTTAGATCCTCATTGTAAAAGCAATGCTCGTTGGGCCAAGAGACTACATGTAGTTAGTAGTATATGCATCGACTAGGTCATACGGGGAACCCAACCAGAGAGAGCTGGTACCTCAGGGACGGCCGGGGCCCCAAAATACACCCAGTGAGTATTGTATCTGCTACACACAGCAAAAAACTATGGGGGGGAGCGGTGGCACTGAGAACTACTTCACACTATCACTGGGAAGATCAATCATACAATTGACTGTTTAAAGTATGCATGGACAAAAAGTAGACTATAAAATACTTTGGTCTAAATGAATATTTTTTATAATATGTTGGAATTAACACATAACAAAAGGTGAGCTGAGCCGACCTGACGAGCTCTGAAGCTCTGGGTAATGGTCCCACGTTACACACACACACACACACACACACACACACACACACACACACACACACACACACACACACACACACACACACACACACACACACACAATCATACTGGCAAAACCTAGTTTAAACCTGCCAAGACCTAAAACCTGTTGGGTCACTTTTAACCCAGGAAGCTCATTCAACGTGCCGACCAAATTATGAATTGATTAAGAAGAGCAGTGTTTCTGCAACATCATATGCCTAGCATGACACACTAGCCTTGAACAGAGATAATTGGAACACTGGTCAAAATAGCATTCAAATCACCAGGGTGAGAACACAAAACCGAGTCAGAACAACCAAGTGGAGAATGTTTTCATATGTAATACCTATTGCTAGTATACATACTCCATTTGACCCTTGTGATTTGCTGATGCTTATTATATATTATAGAACACACACACACACACACACACACACACACACATGGTTTGGAAGGCCGATGATTTAATAATAAGCTCTAAAAGCAATTACATTGTGAATTATTATCTGAATTAAGCTTTATTTCACCTTCTGTTCATAAAGTTACTTTGTGTTGTATCTTGCCGTTAAAACACCAGAAGTATTAGTAGATCGATGAAGTTGGCCTAATATTACACGCAGAGGCCTCATCCCTTACAGCAGCTGTCCTGAAAGAGGTGACGTGCTTGGGAAATTAGGTATGGCAGTCATAAAAAGTAGAGCCGGTTGTTCTGCTTTTATCCTACATACATTTTAAACGACATTGCCTGTATGCATCCTGATAGGAAAATGGCATGACACAACCACTCGAGGAAATAACAAAACAAATACAAATCCAGTTTAATCTGGCGTTCGTTGTTCTCTTAACACTATTATCAAGGACAATAACATCATTCCACGTTATAGCCAGTTTGTGTAAGGAACGAAGGGCGCACATGTCATGGAGTGACATTTTGTAACTTATTTTAACAACAATAACAAGGACAACTAGAACAGCTAGGATAGCTACAGAGCTACAGCTTTCGCTGGGGGATAGCATGATGATAGCTAGCTCCTATGTGTTGTGGATGGCATTAGTTAGCTTGCTGGTTGTCCAGCAGCTTTGCGACGTTATTGATGGCACTGCTAGCATCGGATTCTAATAGGGAACTCACAACGTAAATTCAAGTCGGAAGATAGACAGTAACTTAAAAAGACACACCATTGTATGTAAAAAAATAAATAAATTTCCTATTTCTGAAGGTTAAATCACAAAAGACTAACTGTCGCGAGCTGTCACCCATTTAAACATTCATCCATTGCGAAAACAACGAAACACCATGCAGTGAAAGATCATTTTAAGCAGATAGGATACTGTGGGCCGCAGTTCCCACCCCCTCCCAACACATACATGTAATCGTATAGTGTTACAGGTTCGACGCTTCAGTACCCTATGTGACCCCCCTCCCATCCTCAGTACTTTGACAGATTGGATCTGAGACTCTTTGATCAAATGATTGTTTCCAACTACTTGTAAGAGATGTCAAGGCTTGGCCAACTTGCTTTCTAACCTTTGTAATGCACCCGCAGATTGTTCTGTGAAAGCCCAATATAGCTGTATTTATCCTTGGGGCTCCAAGATCGGGGTAAAGGGGTTTCTTCCTCGTTCACGGCCGGGTAAAGCCGTTTCAGTCGCTCGTTTAGTTCGTGCTCCTGATAATTAAAGGTAGGATCTCCTAACAGCAAGCTGCCCGCTCCACGCTCTGCCATTTTTCGCTCGGTGATGTCTTGTTGTTTATTTATCTGTCCTACGCTCTGGGTCAATCCATGGAAGTATACTCAGAGAGTGAGAGAAAATAGCTGTGGTGTGACATCCCCGGATAACCACCAACGCTCATTACCGTAGTAATAGACTATGAAGTTTGGGTACTGTAGTTCAATCCCAGTCCCTTCCGTCGGCAGTGTTTTCTAAATGACTACATAACCCCGCTTCAGTATCTCTGTTGGGTTTTCACCTTTCCACTGTAGGCCTACTGTAGATAGGAAATGTAGTTTTTCTCGTCTTCGTGGGGAAATGTAGCAATATGCGTGCTGTACACATGCCGATATAATGTTGCATAAAATATTGCCTGAATGTTGATTTGATCGAACATTTTGTCCACAATAAATACTTACACATTTAATGGTGGATTTCAATAACGATCAGGGATTATGATACGTAAGTTAAATTAGCCTACTTTAGGAAGGAATACCCAATTTACATTATCTAGAAAATAGGCGTCATGTCACGCCATGCTTAATTATTCCTAAATTTGAAAAGAGTAAATATTTTTTGGACATCTAAGAATTCTGCTATAATAAAATACTTTCAGGCTCGAACGTCAAACACCCATATACACTGTATGTAAGAGAGAGAGAGAGAGAGAGAGAGAGAGAGAGAGAGAGAGAGAGAGAGAGAGAGAGAGAGAGAGAGAGAGAGAGAGAGAGAGAGAGAGAGAGAGAGAGAGAGAGAGAGAGAGAGGGGGGGGGGGGGGGGGGGAGAGAGAGTTTGTGTTCAGCATTCACATTGCTTTATTTCACATTTCAGAGTTAAATACGTATCGTAGGGATGTATGGATCATATTATTGTGGCTTTAAAAAAAAATGCATATGTCTGTTATGATGGAGATGAGCTTACTAATATGTAAATTGTTAAAGGGCTTCCTTCTTTAATTAATATTTTTTCATATTTTCAACCATGAAAAAATAATAATTGTGAATTGTTCAATTATTTTAGTAAAGGTTTGCTAGAATTAATAGACTAACCCTGTTTTTGATTACCTGATTTTGAAATTGGTTCACAAATGAGGGTGTATTAATTTATTCACGTTACTGTCCTAGACTTCTATAATAATGTCACACACTGCCACACACCAATACAAGTAGGCTATCCAATAAGTTGTGGTAGCATAGAAAATGCTGATGCATGTTTTAAACTTTTCTCTCAATGCCTTCTTTCAATCTCTTTGATTGTGTAGCCGGCATCTCTTATTGATTGTTCAGTACCTTGTCTACCAACTGTCATTTTTCAAGTGTGCTATAACCTAAATAAACTGGAACTCCAATTTTAACTTCTCTTTCGTTGAAGGACCCAGAACCCACGTTGGTCTGTTTCTTTTTACTTTATTTAGTGAGTTTGCTAGTGTAAGGCCATGTTGTAATATGAATGAGGTAAGGCTTTGCAGTATGAATGCAGTGCCCACCAATCTTAACACCTTGACCTTGATCACTACCAGGGGCGGTTCTAGACCAAATTTCATGGGGGGGGGCAGACTGGGGCCAGTTGTTTTGTTGGAGGGGCACATTGAACCAGGGCCGCAAAATATTTAGTGTAGTAAGTAACGGCATCCAAAAACACAATATACAATAATTGGCTTTTTCCCGCTACAACATTTATTTCAGTAGCATAGTATTAAGTGTTTCCTTCAGTTACAGCAATTGTCAATATTATACATTTCAAATGTTTCATTGGTTAAGGCAATTGTCAATATTACAACATTTTGGGTTTCCTTCACTGACATCAAACCACTCATACATCAACAACAGCAATAAAGTCAGTATGATATATTCTAAATCTCAAGTTCCACCTTGTGCGTCAGTGCCACACCATCGCAAGCAATCGACCCCCGTCCGGACGGAGGTAAAAAAAGTTTGGAGTGGGGGCCACTGGGGGGTACGAGCTCAGTTTTATGGGGGCACTGGCCCCTGCTGCCCCCCCCCCCCCCCCAAGAACCGCCGATCACTACTATGAGACGATCTTCAATTTGTATTCAGTTCCACAAGGAATATGAACATCTTTAAATGTGGAGGTCAGTACAGAAATATTTAAGTATGCTTCAATAAGTAAGTCTCCTGTAAGATACTACATGGATCTGAGGTAAGCAGACCTGACACACTGAGAATAGCTGATTGAAGTTTCCACTCAAAAGAAACTCTGGACACTCCCCAGGGGATTTCCTCATTTGACTGTAGTTCATATTGCCACCACAAGATGACGACAATTTTAAACGTGGTTGAAAGAAGGTCAAACAGGCGATACATAATGCCCTGATTATTGGCATTATATTCCTGCGCCTTGTGCTATATATTTAATTAGCTGTTGACAGTTTCGAAACGTGTGCGCTGAGAATGCAGATGCTCTTGATCCCAGCTGTAAAGTAAGACGTTCTTGTCTGACCACATCTGGTCAAAGCGTGTGTTCCAGGCGATCCTATGTAGTAGGCCTACTGATGAGCTATGACAAAGCAAACATGGGGTCGTAGGCTGTGATTTTTTTAAATTTATATACATATATATATGTATATATATAGACCTATATGAATGCTGGCTACATACTACTAATGCAGTAAGCGTTCAGTAGGCGTCCACAGATCCACAAGCAGGCGGTGGGACCACCAGGGCTTGCCCTCTCCCTCCAGGACTTACACAGATACAGTCTATGTTTTGGACCGCGGACCAGCCTTGGCAGACCATTTTAGAGAGGATAATAACCTTTCATACCTAGAACATATTTTCCTAATAAATTATTAACATCTGGGTACTTGATGTTGCACCTTGTTATTAATATGTATTGCATGTCTTCCATCACCAGAATTTGAAATGTAGGCCTACATATAAATTAAATTAGTGTCTTGTGTTTTGGATGTGTTGTGGATTTTATATGACGCTTGGTGAACCTACATCGAACCAGCTGCTGTCAAACATGTTTGCACATATGTCGAATCTAGCATTTGAATCTGTATTTGCTACTATTTTAACCGTAAAATAAAGCGGGCAGTTCATTTTTTTGCATAAACAATTCACCGTTTTAAACTACTAATGGCAACATATTTTTGACTCAAACGGCCATGATTCTTTGGGCGGATTACGATTCTCGGCGTGCGTCTGTCGTAGACGGTCGTAGCAGAGTAGACACACTGGACTGTAATCGCTATACACGGGCGGCTGAGCGGTGTTGGTTTACGGTAAGTTCCTTCGATTTAAACCCTCATATGAACAATGAATGGATATATAATGCAAATAAAATGTCTAATGTTTCGTACGACCATTTAACAAACGGGAGCCAGCAGAAAGGCATAGTCCGGGTGCACCGGTACCAGTCGGTCACGCCTATGTGTGGTACCTGCAGCGGACTGGACAGTGAGCACGGGCCCGGAGGAGAGTCAGCGAAGAAGAGGCACAGGGGAGGGGGACACATAAACACTGAGCACACAGGATATTTTTAGAACTCCGTGGAAAAAGTATATACTAGCAATACAAATATCGCAATTAACTCGTGTCCGAAATGGTTGTCAGGCCCGTGGAGTCTGTAGCTATTCGTGCTATATGTTTTGTCAATGGGTTGATTGGGACCTCTGGAAACGCTCTTGATCTGGTCAATGTTAGCAAACGAGCTAGCAAATACGCTAGTAATAACGAGATGTCAATGACTTTTAATCTTTCCGTAGTGACTGGCTTGATTCCCCCTCGGATTTTATCAGTAACTTATGCGGGTTTGTTGATGACTTGCCTGAGCTTTTGTTTTGTCGATAATATCAAGATCAGCGCGTGGAACTGAAAAAACCTGACCCCATGGTTTATTTGTAGCCCCCATGGCTCACACACGGTGTAACATGTCACTGTCATTAGCTGTGTCACCAAACGGACCAAAGAAGGCCCGCGTAACTCAATATGCTCATGCTTGCACGCCTGGGCGAATAACGCAAACAGAAGCCAATGTATTGTGAATACAATATCCACTACTAGGATGCACAATCGCACTTTCCTTAGTCTACAGCACTTTTGATTGTGTTGCGTCAGTGTTGCCCTGCTGTTGTGAGTTGCATACCATGGCTTTTCTTGCGACCGCACCCCCTTTCAAAATTCCAGAGAAGGCATACGTTACAATGTATTTTGACAGTTGGCTGAATTTATTATATCAACAGAACCTGCCAATCTTTTCTTAAAAATTACCAGTCAGTATTTCCTATTTATTACCAGTTATTATCCTAATTTACACCCCCAGTGATGTAAACAATAACACATACATATTACAATACCATACAATAACATATGCATGTATTATTTGCCATGCATTACATTATACGTTTTACAAAAGTGTTGTTGATTTTGTTGAAATCTATGTTATTGTTCAAATGTAAAGATATATTGTTTACATTGTTGATCACAATGTTTTTTTTTATTATGCCTATACCTTATAAAACAAAAAGAAAAGATCTGCTCAGGAGAAACCTTCACCTGATTTCCCTGTGTCTGTCCAGTGCCGGCTGCAGGTTGATTCAGGATGGGGGAGAAACCTCTATGGGAACAGATAGGATCAAGCTTTGTGCAACACTACTACCAACTTTTTGACACTGACAGAACGCAACTCGGATCAATATATGTGAGTTTTGAAAACGATCAATATATTTTTTTACCCATTAAGTATTCTTCTGATTTGCTTCTCGGTTGTCCTTTTCAGCCACTTGACGAATCAACATTCTCATCACAAAAAACATGTTGTTTGTCTTAAGGTTTCCATCTATTTCACAAATGATCCTCCTAAAATTATGTTGATACATATTAATACAGACACAGGTTGCTATACTGAAAGGTATAATATATTGCATCTTCAAATTCTAAATACGACTAGATGTATAATGTTGAGTTGTGTACATTTATTATCCCCAATGTTTCAAACAATGCTCAAACAAAGAAATCTTCGGTTTTATTCAACCACAGACAGGCAACATTTGGTTGCCTGTCAATGGTATCAAATCCCCTTCCTCCCCTAAATTCCTGGGAAACAGTAATCCATTAGAGACCTAATTTATTGATATGATATTTCAATATAAGTTTAGTTTATGCTACAGCATAAGCTGATAGCTTGTGCTACTATGAAACGTCTCTCATTCCAGTCACCAAGCTAGTGTGTAATATAACATTGTTTTGTCCTTGAACATGATTTCTGAGCGAGTCTGTCGTATATATTCACTGGCAATGGTGGTGAAGAAAACAAACCGCCTACTTCACAACGTCATCAAACTACGTATTTTATTATTATTTTGGTTGAGACATTACATATTATACATGACCTGTAAGGTATAGTCTTCTTGAAGATGCTCTATGTCTATATGGCAAAGGCTCTAGATGTTTTTTCTGCTCTCTCCTGATTGTTAAAGCACATCCTCTGAAATAATTGTTCTGGTGCTGAAAAGGCGGATATGAACCTTGTGTGATACACTTCTAATGTTGTCTTACTTGTGTTTTCTTTCTTTCTATTTCACCTCCGTTCCCTCCAGATTGATGCATCATGCCTTACGTGGGAGGGACAGCAGTTCCAGGGAAAAAGAGCAATTGTTGAGAAACTCTCAGTGAGCTTTTTTTTTTATATGTCAAGTCACGTGTTTATATTATAGGTATGGCAGGGCAAAGGGTGATTGCTAATAAGCAGAAAAAAAAATAAACATATGATTTTATGCATCTGCTATTTTAATGTAGGTATCACTTTTGCAACATCCAACCATTACTATTCATTAGTCTTGTCGTTTCAGATTAACATTATATTTTGTGTTCCAACCCCGATTCTTATGTTCTTTAGAGCCTGCCCTTCACAAAAATAGCCCACAGTATAACAGCACAGGACCATCAGCCTACCCCAGACTGCTGTATCCTGAGTATGGTTGTAGGGCAGCTAAAGGTGAGCAACACATTGAGCATGATGCTGACCAACAGCCCGGTTTCATGGTTCATAAGTACTCTTTCTCAGGTTGAAACTAGTCCTTAAGCATTTGTTGTCAGTCTTTGATATTGAGGTTGTATTATACATTTGTATGCAATATTTTTGGCAAAGAACATATTGACAGTGAAATTAAAATGGACTTTTTGCAAATGTCCACTGCCATATTATTGATCAACATATTTTTTATTTCACAAAGAAGACATTCAAATAGCCAATTTGTGTATATTTTAAAGCAAATCCTGTAAGATGTTGATGTTAACTTGCTTGCCTGTGTATTTGTTCACAGGCAGATGATGACCCCATCATGGGATTTCACCAGAGTTTTATCCTGAAAAATATTAATGATGCATGGGTGTGCACCAATGACATGTTTAGGCTGGCGCTCCACAACTTTGGCTAAAGGGCATCACTCACCCCTGACGAGTGGGTACGAGTGCCCTCTCAAGGTATGGGAGGCACAGAGGAGCGAAGGGGGGGAGGAGAATCGAGGGGTAACTCTTCCCTCCCTCCCTCCATCTTATTCAGTCCTGTTTGACAAACACCCGGATTCCTGATGTCAATCACAGAACTTGCTGGTGGACATTTTTTAACCACCTCATCAAGTAGAATTTCTTTGGGAGCTGGCTGAAAAATCAGATACCGCTGTCTGCCCCTCCACTGATCTGCATGACGCTGGAAGCCCTCATTACATTATCTACCGTCAAGCCAGAGCAGAAAGACATTTGCTAGCTTAATGACGCCATTCACTGACTTGGTTAAATTCTACTCTGTTCCTACTAAGCTGTTTTTCACTTGATTCTGCTAAAGAGCTGTTGATTGATGATGATCTGTGATGATTTTAAGAGACGCTACTCTTCAGTTCACACATCTTTTGGGTTCATTTTAGGTAAGTTGTGTGCATTTTCACGCATCTAAGTAGGTTCTATAACTAACCCTTATCTTCTTAAAGATGGATACATTTGCCATGATTCATGTTGTCAGGCTTTGATTAAGCTATCCAAAGAATAATGAAACTTGACCCCACTTTGTCTTTTGCTTTGATACTCGCTTAGAGTAAGATGAATATCACAGCCATGTCATACAATAAAATCTGGACTATTTCGTAATGTTGTGGGGATGTGTCTTTTCCATGGAGTAAAACTATTTTAAATGGGCCGGCTATACAATTCAATAGTTTGATATATATTTTTTATCCCCTTATCTTACCCAAAATGGTAAAACATTATTTAGGTAAATGCATTTTCTGGATCCGTTCAAGAGGATTTCTGGAGTCTGGTGATGAAGGTGTGATGAAGGGCTTCTGTTTTGTGCATGCAACAGTCTTGGTCCGTTGTACTGAACTTGTTTCTAATTAATTATTCAATATAAGTACGCCAATAATACAACGAATCACTAACAGTATGCATGCAACTGCATCTATTTCATGTTCACATGGTTAACGTTGTAATTACCAAACGATTTGCATGTGGAACTCATGAGGTCGACAGTCTGTAGACCGCTGAACCAAGTCGGAACCAATTGATGCATGGGGTTTTCGGAAGACGTTCAGTGCAGCGGAAGTTTAGACGGTTGCTCGGGGTGAACGGATTGAGCACTGACAGCATCGCACAAATCACCAAACAATTTTCTCCCCTAAACTAACCCAGTTTCCCCTTCCCTGACCCATGGCTTCTAATTCCAACATAGACATTGAGGGTGCTACCCAGCATCTTCGGGACATCCTCAAACTTGACCGCCCAGTGATCAGCGCCGGTAAGGTGGCAGAATGAAAAGCGCTACGCGTTCTAGGCCGCGTAAGCTAATAAGATGCTAGCTAGCTGGCTACATTGCTAGCCTTTGGTTAGGGTTCTGCATTGGTTTAACAACGACTTGCTAACGCTACAACAGTTAGCGGTAGCATGAGAACATTAGCCGCCTCCTCATTTGATGTGAACAAGATGCCTGGACACTAAAGAAACTATATTTCAAAGTAGTTGAATACAGAGATAGATAACGGGGTGGCCCAAAGTAGCGTGTAAGCGGCTGACAAGGTTTCATAGATTAATTGCCATGCAGGCAGCCAGGTGAAGTTACTTAACCGTAGCACTTAATGTTATACGTGTTAAACCGAAACTACGTCGGGCGTTGAGGAACTTCTTTGCTAGTGAAATACATTTTTAATAGTTGTGTAGGATGAATGCAATATGCTATTTTTAGCTAAGTTATATATATTTTCTTTACAATCTAACGCTTGTTGCATTAGGGCTCATACTCAAGCCGCCGAGTGTGTCTGATACATCGATGCATTTCATTGTTCATTAAAAACATTATAGTATCAACAATTGTGCAATTTTCTCCAGATTAACGAACCTTCAACTGTACATAAATTGTTAAAAATTGCGTATCAACGTCAATATGAAATAATTACTTTCCAAGGAAAAAAACGGCTTTAACACAGCGTTGTTATAGGCGTCCATTACTCCTTGCTCTTGGATGTTGTAACGTTATTTGGAAGAGTTGAAGGAATGTTTTGAACTGTCCCATTTAACAGATATTGTAAACCGTTCTGCAAAGAAAAACTAGTAAAGAAGTGGGAGTGTGACTTTGGACATCAAAAATGTTAGAATGTTCTATTCGTTTTTGACATAACAGATCTGAAACCTAATAAACACACTCACATTTATATAATTGCTATTCTGACTTTGACTTTGGGTATATTTTTCCCTCTCAGATGTTGCATCGGTTGACGGCCCAAGAAAGACATCTTTCAATGGGGATCTGAATGGACTGCTGGGAGCAGCATGTCTTCTAGGAAGTGGAGACCGGTCAACCATGGATGACAATATTGGACCCTGTGCAGCTGACGGCAACAATGCTCGAGAGACTCAGATAATGTAAGGAGTTTTATTAATGTTGACACCCAATTTCTTAAGTCAGATAAATCCTACACGGGAAGTAAGCGATGTTCACATCAACAGGATAAGTTGAGGAATACATCTGCGCATACTTGGGTTTTGAAGACCTTTGTACCACTAGCATTGCCTTCAATTAAATACCAAAACTCATGCTTAATAACTTGTAAATACTATTTACTATTATAAATTTACTATAATAGTAAATATACGAGCTGTATGCTATTATATCTGGAACCGAAGATTTGCCGTTCTTTTCGTGACGTCTGCCTGCCTAGGCACTGAGACATCACAACCAAGAGGCGCTGGCGTGAATCTAGACATGTTGAGCTCTGTCTGGGCAGCAGCTTAATTCAGCATTCGAGAGAATGCTGAGTTCTTCGGAAACGTATAGTTTAACGCCATAGTGTTTGTGGATGGTGAAGTTCCGTCTGAGCAGTGGTTAATTTAATGTCTGCGCCCGAGCGAGGGTTAGGCTTCCCGGACACCTTAAGTTTATCGCTACGATGCGTGGCACATTTCATATGCAACATCGCTAATTATGATGCTCAACAACAACGACAGTATTAAAGAAGTAACACAAAGTTGGCGTTGATGGTAACCATGGGGTTTACACGCCCCTCTCGTTCCTAAAACTCAACACAAGCTTTTTTTAATTGTTCAAATTCCAGCTGAAACAGTGGGTTCATTGGCTCTTTAAGATCTAGATCTGGCAAGGTCTAGACTGTGTTGATTTGAATCCTTGTGTTGCATACAGTCACATCAATCAATCAATACATACAAACAAACAAACTTTTAAATTGCCAAACAGCTGCTCTAGATTGAAATGAAAAGACTCCAGATAGCCTTTTTTGCTGTTGAGACAAATAAACCTATGTTTACTCATTGACTTCTTAAAAATATTTTTCTCTGTCATTATTAATATTGGATGGAGTTCCTCTATCTTAAGCCTCTGTATCATATTTTATGTGGTTATTGTAATTCGTAGCACGCTATTTTTGCTACCAAGTTGCATCTTTGCATAATCCTTTGAAAAAATAAAAGGTACCATAGGCCCCGTTTACACTAGCACGCGTGCGGGTAAAAACGACAAAATATTTTATCGGAAGTGCCTTTCGTTTAAACGGTGACAGTGTTTTTGGGGCTTAAAAACGCAAAAATCTGAATCCACCCTCCGGAGTGGAAAACTTGAATACTCTCCGCCGTAGCGTTTCCGTCTACACTGCCAAGACGCAAAACTCTGCTCACATCTGCTCACGTCGCGTACGCGTTTACGTCACATACATGCGCCAGTACAGGGAACTAAACAAACATGTTGGATTATATCCATGCGTCAGACTGTCAAGCTGCTCTTGCAGCTCTAATAAACTCACAGGAGTCTTTCCACGAATTGTACAGGATATGTACAGATAGTATTACTGAACAGAGAAGGATCTGTAATTATGTTTTGGTTTTGCAGTGCAGATAAGAGAAGAAGGAAGATTCTACGCATGCGCTCAGACATGGCAGTGTTGTGTGATGGTGTATCACAGCACCACCTAGCTGCCTGGCATGCATACCCAATCGAATTGCACACACTTTTGCGTCACCGTATGCATGCAGATTTCCTCCCCGAAAACGCTTGTCTAAACGCGGAATAAAAAGTGAAGACGCAACGCCACTTTTGCGTCTTCTGTTCAGACCGTCATCATGTAAACGTAGCCATAGGCTCAAAAACACGAAGTCTGAAGTATTTAGTGTCAGAATGGGCGGATGCCTTCACCGTCCTCCAATTGACCCATTGTTTTAAAAGTTGGATATTTACAAAACTAAATTATTTTTGTTGGAAAAGCAGTAGTGAGTGATATCAAGCTAATATGAAGATTTTAATAGGGTCAAAAATTGGAAGGACTAGGGTCGCAAAATGTTTTGAATAATAAAGACAGAAGAAATCCTAAGAACAACAATAGTTGCCTAAATAAGAAACATGATTACAATAGTGTGACTTGCTTTGCAAAAACACTCATAACAAGGAGCACAAACGTCTCAAAGGTGATCTTTATCAGCCTGAATAGCATCAAAACACATTAAGTTAGAGACATAGCAATTTGTAATAAATTAAGATGTCCATGATTAATTAAAACAGCTGTAATCTGTAAATTAAACGATATTTGCTCATTATATTTGCACAAGAATCAATTCTGCAATCTGCACTGAGACAAGACTATTGACATTTTAAAGGGGCTCATGTATATCTATGTTTTAATTTGAATATATTTGTATTGCGTCTTTGTTTCTACTTAAGCTGCCTGTCTGGTGATGATGGGTCCACTTGCATCTCATTTGTCTCCAACAATGTGGAGATTGTGGCTAGCCGAGATTCTAGCATCGACAGCAAGGCTCGGGGAAGCAACAAGGTAAGACGGATACTGCAATTACTAGGACTGTACCTGACTTAGATTTGTCTAGGTTGACACCCAATATGCTAGTTAAAAATAAATAAATAAAATTAGAGATAAAAAATAGAGAAAATTAGACATCCTCTTAGAGCTTCCTGCTCGTAAATGTCCAGGCCAGGCTTTCTATGAGCTTTCTTGTATCCCCCCTAGTTAAAATAAATGTACTTTTTCCTTCTTCTTGGGTCCCCAGCTGAAAATGTATTTCTAAATAGCAATCATGCTGTTATCAGCAACTGTGAAAAATTTTGATCTCTGCGGATCATTGCATACTAGCCGAATGTAATCCAGCCGGTTTATAAACATTTTTCCGATTTAAAGTTCGTCTGACTGTTTTGTGTAAGATTGTTATGCAAGGGCCAACTTTTCTTGGCATATCATTTTGCTTTTTTGTTTTTCTATCTCATTCTATCATATTTCAGGTTCTCATTTGAACCTGAAATGTATCAGAGTGAAGAATTTTACTTAAATAATTTTGCTTTTTATTCAATGGTTATAAGGCATAAACATTTTTTATGCATGATTGTTCAACTGGGCTAATTCAAGTTGACTCGGGGCTCTGAAAATGATAATTATATTTTAATTTGAGTAAACCGCCCTACTAAGAATATTCCACCCTCCTGCATTTACATAAAACTTGGGACTTAAGTCCAAGTAAATTCTCCCCTCAAACAGACCAAAGTCTGTTTTCCTCAGTTTCCTCAGAGTCCACACACAATTCCTGCTTCGATTCCTGCAACAATTCCACAGCACTTTTATATGACAAGGACTTATTGTATTAACCTTAAAGCTCAACGTTGGCCAGGATTTCATTAATACAGTCTTCTGTTGGAGTCTTGATTTGAATTGTTTATTACTGATTTCTGCAGGTGAAGATCCAGCCAGTTGCCAAATACGATTGGGAGCACAAGTATTTCTATGGAAACCTGATCGCTGTCTCAAACTCCTTTCTGGCGTATGCCATCAGAGGTGAGATTACCCAAGAGTAACATGTATGTGCAACATTCTAGTTATGTCTGAAGCCGCAGCTCAACATTTTCAACCTGGTTTGCATGTTTAGGTTAGAATAGATGGCTAGCAAAGTACTTCAATACCACATTGCTACTAGCTACAGAGAGGGTATATTGTCAATTTCTCTTGTCTCGCTATCATAGTATGCACACAGCTAGAAGACTTGTTTTGTAGGTGATCAGATTTTGCTAGATAAGTCACATATTTTAGCCTACCACCTTATCTACCTTCTAGTTTTGTTTAACAACAGAATTTGTCGACCATCCATAATTATACATGCATTTACAATCTGGAATGTATGCTCAGATGATAGTTGGCTGTGTTGCAAATTAAATGTAGGTTAAATAAGAACTGTATTCTTATGTATTGTAATTACTTTGCGGTGTTCAGATCTTGGATATAATGTAACTTGAAACAAGTGGTATCTCTCTCTGTCATAATTGCCTGAGTTTCAACCTTTCCTCAAAATGTTCTGTTTTTTTTGTCCTTTTCCAGGAGCCAACAACCATGCAATGATCCGCGTGCTGAGCCTGGGATCCAGCGATCGCTCCCTGCTTAAAGGCTTCACCGGGGCTGTGACGGACCTGGGGTTCGCCCACCTCGACTCCCCTCTCCTAGGCTGTGTGGATGAGGCTGGCAACCTCGTGATCTGGCAGCTCACCTGCACCAGCGGCAAAATACTGTATCCCTTCATGGTGAAAAGTTACATTACTTGAAGTAAAACAATTTAACATGGGAGTTATCAAATCCTTTTATCCATGAACGTATAGGGTTCAGTAGAGTAACACATTTACTTTTATTTAGCTTCCTATAGAAGACAAATGTATGGAGTCAAATGGTACTGTAGCTAACCGACCGAGGTTAGCTAATAGCCTGTTTACGTAAATGATGCACCCATTTAATGTGAGTTTATAAAGGGACTCTTTGCCTGTTCCATGGTCATGGTTTATTTTATTCCGAGGTTGTTACAAAGGTTTTATTATGTAGTCTGAACATCCCACTGACCGTACGGTTGGCTGTTGTAGGCGCCTCTTCCCCCTGTCCCTAAGCTTCCTTAACCCACGCCCAACCCGCAGTGATCAAGTGGTGGTCCACATTAGGAGGCCAGACGACACCCCCCTTAACTCCCACCGTCGCCTCATCTGGTGCCCCTTCATCCTGGAGGACAACGAGGAGAACCAGGAGGACACCAACCAGACACTGGCCCTTCTACACGAAGACAGGGTCAGAGTTCATTGTCTTTCACAACCCTTTCCATGTTAATACAGTCCCTACTCATCTTTTGCCTCTCTGAGAATAAGTTATGAATGGATCCTGTCCTGTCCCTCCAGGCTGAGGTGTGGGACCTCGATGTGTTGCGTGCCAACAACGCCAGCTGGCCTGTGGACGACTCGGAACTAAAGGATGGCCTCATCGTTGTCAAGGGACACACTGAGGTAGAATAAAGGCTGCGCTCCTCCCTAGAGCCTCCTCCCTGTGATATTTCTTATATTTCCTGTTTATCCCTACATTCGTGGTACGTAAAATTATTATAATTAATAATAATTACTTAATTACCTTTCTGTGTTGCATCTAACGCTTCTATTATTTAGAAAATCATGATTTTTAATTAGATTAATTCATGGAATTGAAACCAAATCTCAGCTGTGTAAATTTATTTTCTCGTTTGTGTTCCTCCAGCGCGTCAGCGAAGGGGCCCTGTCCCCTGACGGTACTGTGCTGGCCACAGCCAGCCACGACGGCTATGTCAAGTTCTGGCAGATCTACATAGAGGGTGGGCAAAACCAACCCAGGTAGGCGAGAACACAACCCAAAACCCCACCATTTGACTTAATATTTGTCATTAAATATTAAGGTCAAAGGGTGATCGCCCCACCACTTGTCCCTGTTAGCTGTTTAATGCTCTGTTTGTTGGAACTCCATGTCCCACAGGTGTCTCCACGAGTGGCTGCCTCACAGCGGCCGGCCCGTCTCCTGCCTGCTCTTCTGCGACAACCACAAGAAGCAGGACCCGGAGTGAGGACCCGCCTCTGTGGAGATGTTCCACCCTTGGTCCTTGTTCCAGCGCCTCTCTAACTTCTCTCAAACGTCTTTCCTCTCTGCAGTGTACCGTTTTGGCGGTTCCTGATAACGGGCGCGGATCAGAACCAGGAGCTGAAGATGTGGTGCACGGTGTCCTGGACCTGCTTACAGACCATTAGGTAGTTGCTCCCCCTGGCCTTTTGTCTGCGCTCACCCGTTACTATAGGGGTTTCCTGTGAAACCTTTTGATAGTTTTATATTCCTGAAAGTATTTGACATGAACCTGGTTCTATATCTATAACACTGATATATTGGTTATTTATGCTTCATTTCCTGTGTGACTGTTTTGCAGGTTTTCCCCTGACCCGTTTAACTCCACGGTTATGCCAAGCCTGAAAGCCAGTCTGGACCTGTCGGCCAGTTTTCTCATTCTCACAGACGTTCAGAGGAAGGTCAGTCAGACGCTGTTGATTGTGCCCCCATGAACCCTTAATTTGTACACCTCTTTGTGTGCCCTCTCTTCTATCAAAACTAGTATTAAAGGAGAATTCCCCTTGCCTCAAAGTGATCGTAAGGCAACCTTATAAAGTGTTTCCCTTAAAACCTTTTGTCATACCAAAATTAACCTCAACAGAGGGGGCACATGGGATGACACATTGAGCGATCTGCTTCGGTCAGAATACGGCAGCCGGCGGTCTGCAATTTATATTGGTTTGTTCAATTGGTATAACAAGAAGTAAATATGAACTTTGCAAAACATAGCGCATCAACATAATAGAGCTTCTTCTATAATCCCATTCGAATTTCATTCCTTATTATTTTTTATATTTTAATTATATTCGGATTGTTAATGCTCAAAATGTGCCCATAATTAAGACTTAATTTGTACTTTTATACTGCATACAAACGCAAACCTTCTGCCCACTAGAGGGCGTACTACCAATAAGCATTTCTTACTTGCAAAGTAAATATTAGGCACTCAAGGATATTATATTAATGCCAATTCTCGACTGCTTTAATATAACGAGCCGTGTTGTGTGTGGTTATGGAGAACACTGACTCAAGACTCGCGGTGAAAGATCCTTCTCCATTGAACGTGATTGTTGGTTGTGATTGCACAATAATTAATTTGATGGTCGTGTAATTATCGGAATCTGTTGTATGTATTTATCATTCATCTCATTGGCGGTCGGCGCTATAAATCAATGTTTACTTGCAGTGTGGTGGGTGAAGATAGGTTGTTTTTGATAACTTGAAGGTATGCAGTTGTATCGCAACAGATTTGTTTTGGATACGAGCCTTCTATGAAAAGGGTCATAGTCTAGTTTAGTTATTGAACAGGATAACCCATGTTTCCAAAACACACCCACTTATCAGGATCCCTTTCAATATTGTTATTGCAGATATTTTTTTAATGCTGTTATTATTTACTGCATTTCCTTTTTGGCAGCGGCCCTCATTGGCATTGGCCGGTCCGCCACAATTATAAGGGGAACACTGGAATAGCAAGCTATCAGAATATAGCTGTGTGTTTAGTACAAGTATTCACCCTGTTCTTGTAGGCAAAACATTTAGATACAATTAGAGAAACCCACAACCAAATTCATATTGGGCACTGATGTGAATGTTGGAGAGTGTCCTTCCTCCCTCATCCTAGCGGGGGTGTTTTCACCAAGCCACCGCGTGCATCCCTCCCCTCCACCAGGTGCTGTATGTGATGGAGCTCCACCAGGACCAGGAGAAGGGCCGGGCCAGCTTCACGGCCGTGTCAGAGTTCCTGCTCACTCACCCCGTGCTGAGCTTCGGGGTGCATGACGTCACACCGAGCCGGCAGAGACACACCGAGGTCCTCCCGGCAGAGGAGGAGAGCGAGAGCATGACCACTGGTACGCGCGCTCTAACACGCTCAGTCAATACCTTGAAGTGAACAGGGATCAATGTTCACGCATTGTCCTGCCGTTTAGCTGTACCCAATTCCTTAACCAGAATCCATGTTCAACGTGTGACTAAATGAATCGGTTGCGTTATGTTCATTTGTATTTTTTGTTTCCTAGAGGGTAACCAGGGAACCACAGAATCCAAGTCTGGGATTCAGATAAAGCTCTTTTGTGTTCACACCAAGTGAGTCATTTCTAATGAGTTAACCAAATGTGAAGGTCAAACCTTCTGCAAAAAAGAATTTAATACAAAGAATCCGTCCTACCATTCAACTTTCTAATGTTTTCCAAATTTGTACAGGTCTTTACAGGACGTCCAGATCTGGTTCCAACCAAGGATGGGTTCTAACCCAGCCCTCTTCTTGCCCCATTCTGAATCCAACGATGGTTTTGGTAAGTTGTGTTTGAGACACTTTTACATTATGTTTTTTTTTTTTTTTTTTCATTATGTTTATGAGGTGATATTAGACTGTCTATTCCGCATTAAGGGTTGAAATCTATCAATGGGAACATTGCAGTCGATTTTGGACTTTGGAGGAAGAGTTATAAATCAGAGCCCTACTTACGCCTCTCACCGGCTCGTAGATGGAGAGTGCAGTACGACTCAGTAAGAGTCGTACTGCTCTCTCGGTACAAGTCTAATCCCAGCTTCTACCACTCTGCCCCCTGCAGGATCCTCAGACCACTTGACTGACCAGAGCTCAGACAAGGACTCGAGCAGTGGCTCAGAAAGTGACCTGAGGAAGATTCAATCGCTCCCGGCTCCCACCGACTTCCTGTCCATGTCAGATGCAGCTAACGTGGCCATGCCCAAGTTAATGACCCCTGATGCCTTCATGACCCCCAGCACTTCGGTAGGAACAACCTGCAGTAACCTAAAGAAGAAGGATGCCATTTCCTCTATATTTATCCCAATTCCTCTGCTTTATTTATTTTTTGAAAACCTGGGAAAACGGGTGTATATATTATTGACAAAAAAATTGCAATTATTTTCATTGCATTGCTCCCACAACCCTCTGATTCTGCCGGTGTCCATCTCAAGGCAGCATAACTGACTGTTGTCTCCACCAGGTCCCGGCCTCGCCTGGGAGCAGTGCTAGCAGCCTCACTATTGTGACTGCCATCAGCAGCAACTCAGACTCTACAAGCAGGCAAGTCCTTCATAATTAGTGTTGATAAGCAAAAATGGTAACTCAAATCTGGAAAGACGACGAAATCGAATGAGATGTTTAGTCTGTATTAAAATTTTCACTTGAAGGATGCTTATCAAACGTGTCGTCTTTTGACATAAGAAAATCAAGATGTCCCTAATGGCTGGGAGGGCATCAAGTGCCAATTTTAGGCCAACCTATAGCTGTGGCTGCTTGATAGAAGAAAGTATTCCTGCCCACTCATGCCCACCACTCAGGTTTTTCTGCTATAACGGTGGGTCATCCATTAAGAGCTTGAGGTTTTCTTGGTTCTGCAGAGCTCTAGACGATGTGGGTCAGAGCCCCATTAGAACGGAGAACAACAACAACACCAGCAGCAGCCTGGCCCTTTCCACCTCCACTGGAAGCCCAAGGGCTTCCTCCATCCTGCTCCCTGGACTGGAGAGCCTGCCGGTAGGATGGCTCCCTACTCTCACATTTGTGGTTCATCACCCCCTAATGGGACAGCGTTCTTGGGTTGATTAAAACCATGCGATGCGCAGCCTCCGTTACTAACAAGAAAACTAGTCCCATGAGTGGATCAATCCCCTGAATAAGCCCCCCCCCGGTCTCCCCTCAGATCCTGGCGGGCGTCAGCGGGCCCCTCTCTCTGGACGGGGCCCAGGTCCTCGACGCCCACCTCCTGCCCCACCAGGCCTCTCCGACCAGAGCCCGTTCCCCCGACGTCATCTCCTCGGCCTCCACCGCCATGTCCCAGGACATGCCCGAAATCGCCTCCCAGACCCTGCCCCTTCAGCGCGGCCTGGTCTCCATCCCAGAGCCCCTGCCCATGGCCGACAGCATGGCCTCCGCTGCCAACGCGCTGCACCTCCTGACCTCGCCCCGCGGACCCAGCATCAACAGGTGAGGAGTCACTGCTGATGTGTTGCCTCGGCTCGGGAGTCCTGCCGGATGTAACTAATAGTTTGGACCTCGACACACAGCCTGTTGCCGCTGGAGCGCGGCGGCGGAGCAGCCTCTGTGGGCGGGGCCGTAGAGGGGGAAACCCTTCTCAGCATCACCCCCTCTCTGCTGGAGAACGCCTTGTCCCAAGAGAATGCGGGGGCGGGCGGCGGCTCGTCAGACGGCAGTGTGAGTCACACACCCTGGCCCGCAGCCCCTGATATCACCCGGGAAACCAGGAACAACCTGAGGGACAACGGACTGGGCGACTGGTGAGTGTGTATAGACGCACACACAACCAAGGTGTTATCAGAGGAACACAAATGGGTAGAGGTGTGTTCAGACACGTGGCAATGCTCTGGCTCAGTGCTTTCCGTCTCTACTCGCCTAGTTCCAGAGAAGAGCTGAAGGACCGGCACATGAACTCCCCCTACCATAGACGCCCCTATCAGCTGACACAGAATGACAGCCAGGACGCCAGTGCTGAGCAGAGGTACACCCCCTTCCCTCAGTCTGGTCTGGTCGTAGCATGTCCGATATAGCATCACAGACAGTCCATGATAGGAGGACATGTAGTGTGGTGTTATCAGCCACACTACCTACATGGGAAGCTATTGTTACTAGTTCTGCCTGGATGCAATTGCTTGCATTTGTTCAGGTTTATTTTACTTTAGTTAAGTTCATTTGTACATGTACAAAAAGGCAGTAGCCCTAATGAGAAGAGATGCATTGTACCCGATTATAGCATTTTGCTGAGGGTCCATGTCCAAAAGTGAATGGTCATTACTAGGGCTGAATCACCCATAGAGAATCTTGTTTGACCAGCTCTTGGTCGATGGGGAAAAATCTTCAAGTCTCTGCACCAATAGGGAAGTTTGCAGTACAGGAATAAACAAGCCCAATGAATCGTGGCTATGGTGGTGCAACATGCAAAGCATGTAATGTGCTCCTTCTGCATGCAATGCATACAATGTTTTCCTCTGTAGTTCCTCTAAAACTACAGTATTTGCTCTATCAACGTGGTTGGTGGAAAACTACCTGGACCAGGTGATTCTAACGACTCGGCTGGTCTCCCCGGGGCCCTGGGCTCGGTCCGTCCCACGCTGTCCATGCAGGGACTAACTAGCCCCACAGTCCTCCATCTGTCCATGCAGGGACCAACTAGCCCCACAGTCCTCCACCTGTCCATGCAGGGACCAACTAGCCCTAAAGTCTTCCACCTGGCCTCACGGTTTGCATCTCTTTTCCCTGCCAGTGACCATGACGACGAGGTGGCCAGCCTGGCCTCCTCCTCGGGGAACTGCGGCGGCGCTCGCTCGTCCCACAGGCTCCCCGCGAAGGAGTGGAAGACCTCCCCGCGGGGCTCCCCCAAACTCAAGAGGAAGATCAAGAAGGATGAAGGGTCCGTACTGCAGCTCAGGATGATGCGTCGTTTGCTCAACGATGATGGTGTTCTTGGCTGTTGATTGAAATACTCTCTGGTGTGTCGCCCTACAGGGAGTCTTGCCAGTCCAGGCCGGTCAAGATGGACCCTGGTCAGGTATGTGCTTCCATCTGATCTTTTGCTTGGCATGTGTGGGATAGTTCAATAGCCTCACGCGCATTCTGTCAAATGTTATTCCCAATACACTAAGATATAAATTATTCTCTCCCGATTTCTTCGCCCCAACTAAGTATTGTATCTCTACATCGGGCAACTCAATATCCACCACATGTTTGAAACTTGACGACTTGAAGTAACATCTTTACTGTGCAGATATGAGGTGGCATACCATGAATAAATATTGGACTAGGAGATAAATCTATTGATCATTCAAGCTTAGACTTACAATAGTGACACCTCTTTTGTTTTCTCTACGAAAATAATCAATTCTTCAGGGTTGCAAAGTATAGAATGATTCAATATTAGAATGCCATACACATCCACTCAGTCATTTGTGTGTCATGAGGATCACTCAAACTTTCTAAACTGCTGACTAGTTCAGAGGATAGGCGCCGTCAAGGTAGAAGGGGGATTTCCATTTCAAAGTGTCCCTTATGTCTCTGTTTCTGCAGATGAATGCCGAGCTGCAGGAGGAGTTGCTGCTTCTGCTGCGTAGCCAACAGAGGGAGATAGCGGACCTGCGTGGACACATGGACAACATGCAGAGCTCCGTCACTGCCCACGTGGAGCACGTCATGGCCGTTCACCAAGAACAAGAGCGTATCTTTCATACTATTACCAAAATATATAAATAAAACGTTAAGGTGGAAGAGACCTTCATACGTCAATGGCACTGGATCAAATATGTCCTTGGAGCGTCAATCCCACAAGCAAATCTTTCATGTATGATTTTCAGTGATCCATCTCTTTGTCAGGCCACTTTGCTATATTTTCCTCATCAAACGCAAAATATCCTTGCTCTCTTCAAGAGCCAAGAGTTTAATATTGTTTTCTCCAAGTTCTCCTAATGTATATATATTGCCGGGGCACTAGTCCCATTGTGTATTATGCAGCACTGCATATGCTAAAGGGCGTGTTGCCGTGCCAACACAAGCTGTCCAGTGGGCGGTGATGATCCTTGACTGTGTGGCCGCAGAACGCAGGCTGGATCGCATGCTGGCAGAGAGCCAGGGCCGCCAGGAGCAGCTCAACCAGCAGCTCAGCCACGCCCTCAGCTCCTCCCTGACCAATAGAATGGACCGGGTGCTGAGGGAGGAGATGAAGAAGACCGTCCCGCCGAGTAAGAGATCACACCACAGCACCACTCAACGTCCTTTATTTCAATCATTACAAAGTGCTTAATTATTCACATGTATTGTTTTATTTATTGTGTCCTAATCATTAAATCCGTTTTTCACTTTTGTAGTTTTCCGTGGGGATGCATGCAAAATAAACATCCACTTATGCAATTTGGCATGTTCAGCATCTTGTTTTTTTGAAGCTGTCCGTCGTCTGTTAAACAGATATTTAAATTTAGCATGCGTTACATCGGGGAGATTGGCACAACATTCATTCCTTGTTTTTGTTGTTTTTCTATGAATAGTTGTGTTAGTTGTTCTGGTCGTGCTCCTTTCTCTCCAGCCATCTCCAAGAGTCTGGAGCCTGTGACAAGCCAGCTGAGCAGCACTGTGGCTGCCAAGCTGAGTGCCGTGGAGGCCACCTTGAAAGAAAACCTCATCAAGGTGGTCAAGTCAAAGGTGTGTGTGTTTGAGAACTGTCAAAACACTTTTCATGCTTCATGATTTGCAAGACTTGTTCCTTGCACGACACTGTAAACTCACAGGAATTCCTCCTGGTTTCCAGAACACAACAGACGCGATTGGACGGGCAGCGACTGAAGCACTGCAGGGCACCATCCAGACGGCCTATAAAGAAGCCTTCCAGACGATTGTGTTGCCTGTGTTCGACAGGGGCTGTCAGTCAATGTTCCAACAGATCAACGAAAGCTTCAAACAGGGGACCCAAGAGTGTATGTTCCTCCACTGTTATTTCAACCTTTTCCCCCTATTTTAAGAAAGACGCTATGCCATTGCTTTCATTTTAAAAATACCATTTGGTATTCAGTAGATGCCCCTAATCAGCCAAAAAGTTGGACCCTTTCATTTCTTTTGATATTCACGGCCATTGCCATAGTGCTGGACTAGCGTGAGTAGTACACGCTGCCTGTCGAGTGTCTTCACACCAACAGCCTTGTTGGGGTGATTTGCAGGTTGTAAAGGGGGCAAGCCTCATGCAGGAAATAATGCGTCATGCCCAACCGTTTAGTGTCTTGTGAGGCGTACCTCATGTGACCAAATGAAAGTCTTCTAGGTACTCTGCCTCCAAGCCCAGGTGATGTAAATGAGGAAACAGACAAGCCTGTGCTGAGCCCTTTCCAACCCATAATTTATAAAACATGTTGATGACGGCCGCAGGGGAGCGAGCAAGGCCATTTCTCTTTTAGAAAATTCCTCCCTTTTAGAGGTCTCGCTCGTTGCAAAAGAGCGACCTTAAAAAAACACCTCTGTGCTTGAGTTCAGGGTTTGTTTATCGGAGTTGTATAAAAGGCCCATGTCCTTTGAAAACACTCTTCAATACAATTTTTGATTGGGTTTTAGATTGTGGCGTGTATGACCGCAGATGCTTATTCCAATGACCTAGATGTCTAGTTGCCCAGGGTCAATGGTCTCCGGGCAACCTCCATCCTTGTTTTATAAAGTCGTGCCCCTTAACAGCTTGTCACAAGTGTTGAACCGTGTACGTCTTTATGGTTAATCCCACTTGGTGCTCAGTTTAGACGTGTGCAAGGGTTTTTGTGAGAGCCTGAGGGGGAAGACGACATATTCCAGTTTAACAATTCCACTTGCTTTGAATCGAGACATCATTGTTTTTGCAATGCAACTTTTTTGTTTTGATGTGACGTGGTGAATTGTGTGTTGATCTGCTGTGTTTCCTCTCTCAGACATCCAACAGTTAGAAGCTCATCTTAAGAGCAGGAAACAGAGAGAGCAGGAGGTACGAGACCCAGTGATTGGCCAGCTCCAGCAAATGATTGAGAATATCCAGAGCAACAACGACCAGCTGGCCAATAACGTCACAGCCAGTGTCCGGACAGAGGTCCAGCACCAACTCCAGATGATGGTAGCAAAGTAGGTATCACCACCGCAAATTTGAATAGCACCATCAGTGGTCAGTCTTCCATGTTGTTGGATGTTTTTCTGATTTCTATAATATAAATTTGGGTTTTGAGAATACCAGTGTTTGGATTATTATATTTATTGAAATGGGAAAATGTATCTTGATATAAAACAAGGAGATATGTAATATACCAGGTTAAGCAACTGGCTATTTTCCCCTGCTAGTACCTAGGCAGGTCTGTAAAATATGCTACCACAGAAGTCTATAAAATACAAACGCAATCTTCCCTACACCTAGACCGATCCCCCCCCCCCCGCTGCCCCAACCCACTTTTTTTCGGGGCCGTTCATTATTGTTATTTTTGCATTAGTGTTTGGAGAAACTAAATGCACCCTTCATAGGATCAAGTCTTATTGAACTGAAGCCTTAGACTTATATAAAGGCACCGCCTGGTAATGTGGAGCCCATTGGAGAATCAGCCCCTTGCCGTGGACTACAGTCCTTACCGCCACTGCTGGCCAGCTGCAGCTCTATTGCACCGCTGTGTAATTGGTTGAGGTGCGGAAACATGCAGCGCTTAACCCTTGGGGTAATGGCATCAATTTGATCCAGTCCCTTGATCCCATTACAATTATTTTCCATGGCCTCTGAGGTGGTATAGATTTGTTAGGAAGTGGACCACAGATCGAGTATTGCACAAACTAGCTTTCTACTAAAAGTTGAACATCTTAAAGACAAAGACGACGCCTCATTACGGCAAAGTGAAATTAATCCAAGTGGGCTAAAATTGCTTCCATTAAATGCGGTGCTCGCCCTCTGACATACCCCTCTGCCAGCCCCTGGGGGTTCTCCTTCTGCCTGCTCACGTGCGACCCCCCCCTCCCAGTCTGCAGGAGTCCCTGCTGACCCAGGTGCAGCGGATCGTTAAAGGGGAGGTGAGCCAGGCCATGAAGGAGCAGCAGGCGGTGGTCACCTCCAGCATCATGCAGGCCATGCGGTCCGCGGCCAGCACGCCCGTCCCCACGGCGCACCTGGACTACCAGACGCAGCAGGGCAACATACTGCAGCTCCTGCAGCAGGGCCAGCTCAACCAGGCCTTCCAGCAGGTAGCCCCAAAAACAACATTGATATACATTGATACCCCCATGAAACATGATGACTGTACATACATGGATGCGTGCATACATACGTTTTAACATCTCTGGGTGTTTCCCTAAATAAGGCAGATAAGTCACTTTGTTCCGGGTGACCCTGGTCTTGGCATGGCTCTTTTGCTCATCGATCTAGAATGTCAACTTGCTGTTTGTCTGGCTCATGTTCTACATGTTGCCTGAAGCCATCTTTGTCGTCCTCCACCACACCTCCCCTTGTTCTGGCATTGACCCAAAAAGTGTGGTGGTATTAACGGTGTCATCTCTCGCCACAGGCTCTGTCGGCGACGGATCTGAACCTGGTGCTCTACGTGTGCGAGACCATAGACTCCCAGCAGGTGTTTGGACAGCACCCCTGTCCCCTCAGCCAGCCTGTGCTGCTTTCGCTGATCCAACAGCTCTCCTCTAACTTAACAACACGCTCCGAGCTCAAGATCAGGTGGGTGGAATATTTATGTTCTTTTACCATCCCTATTGTCCAAAGCCATCCTCGACACATCCATGTGTCCATGCCGCTAAAGGTCAGGCTTCAGAGCGTAAAGAGAGGGAGCCGCAAAGAGCAGATAACTTACAAGTATTTTGATAAGCAATACATTTATTGATAATTTCTTTGATTAATCGACCACAAAAAAATTAACGGTTTGATTTTATCCAAATTAACAATAGTATCACAAATAACATTCAACAGACCTGCATCTATGATGAACTACATGTGCGGAAGATACATGCTAATGGACCAGTTCTGTATAAGTAATAAGTGAATAATACATACAACACAAGGCTCTGCAACATCAAATAGATTTGCTCACGAATCATTAAATTGCCCTGATTGTAATAAGTGGTTTACTCCACCGGGTGTCAATTAGTTCTTAGAGTGACGTAGCAAGCTCTGCAACACTGCGTGCAATAACTCGGACCCAACAAATAGATAATTGTGGTTGGAAAATGTTTTAATACAATTTCCTCAATCTGTTGTGGCAGCCCTTCATTATACAAGATCCACTAAAACACCTTTTGCCCTTTAGGGAATATGAATTATTAGTATAGTTATGTACATTCTGAAATCAACCTTTACTTCCACATCCCTATTCTTTCTCTCGCTGCCACCATCCTAGCAGTCTTCTCACAGAGCTGATCTTAAACATTACCTTTGCTCTAGCTGCTAACTGTTAACCCTGCCCACCCTGCCGGAGCCCCCAGCGGGTGGCTACTTGGTGAGCTTTGTGACTCTGCCAAAGCAATGACACTATCGCCCTTTCTAATGTCAAATTGTCACTGGCCACTCTATTGATTATAAATCAACCTTTGATCTGTCTCAATGATTTGATCCCTTATAAGTCCTGGCCACCCACTCATCTTTCAGCATTTGCCCGATCTAAATCCATGTCTATAACTCGTTATCCATCTCTCTTCTGTTATGTCTCCAGTCTTTCCCTGCATCTCTGCAGCCCTTGTCTTTAGTCTTATTAGTCTTCTAATTTGGTTTGGACAGTCGGCACACCTCTTTCCAGGTCTGCCTTAGGCCGGGGAGATCACCTGTCTGGGTTTGTACTGCATCTGCATACCACATCTAAGTTTGGCCCTCGGGTGCCACTCTGCACCATCTGGAGAAAAAATATGAACTCTCAGCTGCTGCCGACTCATAAACCGCAGTATGAATGACTACTAAACAAGAACCAACGGCAGTTGTTGACCAAGAATGAAGATGGAGGGCTTTACGTGCAGGGATTTGCACTGCCATCCATCATTGTTGGCTGCAGATCTTTGTACATGATTTTTGAAGAACATGAAACCCGATCATAGTTCATTTGGAGATATGTATAATCTTTTTCAAAATACCAAGCACTAAGGAAGCCCTTTAACGGGTTTTGATGGAACAGTTTACAAAGCTTGGCTTTGACAACAAGGTTTTGACCAGACCACTGGGGAATGAGCTCTGTCAATCAACCATGTGTTCTAGAGACGGACCACAGCTAGCTCAGAAGTCCAATAAGCTAATAACTTCCTATTTGAGTCGGTCGTTGGCATGTCGCCCACCACCTTGAACAGGCTGATCTGAAACTCGTTTTTTCCTCCCTGCAACTAAAAGGCCCATTGAGACACGGCTCTCATCCACGGGGACAAACTTCAACTTCGCCGCTAGCCGGGGGAGTTGGTATTCCCACTCGGCCTTGAGTAGGAGAGAACGCTGTTCTGAAGGGGTTTTGTTCTGGAGCCTTTAATGTGCAGGATGTGAACCCCTGTTCTAAAGGGTATAGGTTCTGGAGCCTATGCTGTGAACCCCTGTTCTAAAGGGTCTAGGTTCTGGAGACTATGCTGTGAACCCCTGTTCTAAAGGGTATAGGTTCGGGAGCCTATGTTGTGAACCCCTGTTCTAAAGGGTATAGGTTCGGGAGCCTATGTTGTGAACCCCTGTTCTAAAGGGTATAGGTTCGGGAGCCTATGTTGTGAACCCCTGTTCTAAAGGGTATAGGTTCGGGAGCCTATGCTGTGAGCCCCTGTTCTAAAGGTTATAGGTTCTGGCGCCTATGCTGTGAACCCCTGTTCTAAAGGGTATAGGTTCTGGATTCAATGCTGTGAACCCCTGTTCTAAAGGGTATGGGTTCTGGAACCTATGCTGTGCAGGATGGGAACCCAAACGTGTGGAGTGGTTCCCCCCTGTCTGTACCAGTGCTGCCTTCACCTAAGGAGTTTAAAGCAGCAGAGCTCATTGGTCGTCATTTCTGCCATCCATCAGGACCTGCACACTTCAGCTTTATGGGAGGGCAGGGAGATGGGATTTGAGTGAGGTCAAGCTGAATCGCACACTGTTTGAAACAAACAGAGCACAAGCGAACCGAACGTCCTCCACAAAAGAGCTGTAAACTAAAGACTTATGTTCACTTATTTTGACCAAACCAATTCCTTGACTAATATTGGAACGGCCCCAGGCGGCTGCGTCGAGCTGCGGCAGACAGTCAAGGTGTTTTGCCTAGGGATCGACCGATACCGATTTTCTTGAGCCGATTTCTTTTTTTTTTTTTTTTTTTTTTTTTTTTTAAAGGAACATTTATTGAACTTCAATAAAAAACAATATTTAACAAATAGTAAAAACAGGTGAAGTAGAACAAGTAAGAACAAGTAGATGAACAATATTTACCAAATATTAAAAACAGGTGAGGTAGAACAAGTTAAAAAAAAAAATAGGCGAAAATCAGCCGCGTATCGGCCGATACCGATACACGTAAAAACCGCGAATATCGGTAACCGACCGATATATCGGTCGATCCCTAGTTTTGCCAGACGGAATAACTGTATAGCGCTTTCTCTTTTTTAAATTCTCGTTTACTTGATTATCCAGAGTACTCAAGGATCTCTCAGGTTTTGTTTCCTATAGTGGCTTTCACATAGATCATAAACATAATACACAATATGTATGCAGCTCTTGGATGAAAATGTATACAACTCTGTGGTTTTACATCCCGCTGCATGGGTCGTAGATGGACAGTTTTCAGTAGTGCTGTGCTGAACCACCAGATAATGTATACAACAAAAATATATACTAGTTGGGCTGATTGTATATGTACTCTGCCTCTAATGTATTCTGCCTCTGTACTTACTGTATATGTACTCTGCCTCTGTACTGTACTCTGCCTCTGTACTGTACACACACACGTACTCTGCCTCTAATGTGTATGTACTCTGCCTCTGGACTGTACTCTGCCTCTGTACTGTACTTTGCCTCTGTACTGTACTCTGCCTCTGTACTGTATATGTACTCTGCCTCTAATGTGTATGTACTCTGCCTCTGTACTGGACTCTGCCTCTGTACTGGACTCTGCCTCTGTACTGTACTCTGCCTCTGTACTGTACTCTGCCTCTGTATACGTTTCCTCATTAATCATGGCCTGCTTGCTCTCTGCCCCCAGCTACCTGGAGGATGCGGTAATGAACCTGGACCGCGGGGACCCTCTGACCAGGGACCACATGTCGGCTGTGTTAGCCCAGGTCCTACCCAAGCTGTACGCCTTCCTGCAGCACGACCCCCACAGCCCGCACAGCAAGAGGGCGCGGCGCCTCCAGATGATGCTGCAGGGCCTGGTCAACCACTAGCGTCCCGGATCAGGGGGGAGCCTCGGGGGCGGGGGGGGGGCGATCAGACGGCTCCGTTTCCTCTGCTGTCTCTGTTGACACTAAGGAAGAAGAAGACAAGACTGGGATCTTTCAAGTTTTCAGGGCGCGTTCACGGCCCTTGCCCACCAGTTTTCCCGCCCGTTGAGCCAGGTTAGCACTGGAAGGATGTGTTGGAGGAAGTCGTTCCTTCCGTCGCTCTAATTCGTCTCTCTCTCCCCAAGCCAGTCCACCCCCACAGAACTATCCCCAGTTACTTTAACTTTTAATGTTCCTCTTTTCTGTATAATCAAGCAGATTGTGACAGGGAAAGATTTATTTCCGCTGATTTCTGTTCTCACGGTATCAAAGGGGTTTGTTGTTGATCGTCCCTGCATGTTACTTCCACTTAGTATCTGCAAGACACTTTGATATGCATCCTTTACTACCCGTTTCTGCCTGAAAAACCAGACTGATGAAAAAAAAAAATCAAAGGTAGCCTCCCTTGTTTCTATAAAGTTAGGGCCTTAAGCTCTTTGCGTCGATGAGAAGTTTTTGGTGGGTACTAGCTGGTGGCACAGTTTGTCCATGCTCCTTCCCATGTCATGGATGTGTATGGTAGAACGCCGATATAACGATATAATTATCCTCAGTTTTGTCCATACAGTTGTTTATCAACAGTCGATCAACAAATGTGTCACACCTTAGATCACTTTTTTTTTTATCTAGAGAAAACGATCCTGACTGCTGTGTGGAATCGTCTTATTGGTCGGTGCGCTTACATTTTCCAGCAGCAGCTTGAGATCAGTCATTTGGTAATTCATATTAGAAAGTAAGAAAACGGCTGTTGGCAACAGATAAGATCGCAACACCAGGATAAAAAAATATTCATTTTGATGTTGGTTTTATTAATTGCCACATGCTCTTTAACAGCTTTTCGAAGCCAGATGTTTATTTTTTTATTTGTGAAAGGGCCCCTCATTTCCATATTTTTTTTCCCTGGTAATTTAAATGACTCCCTTCAGCTAGTCTTTAATTGGAAAGGCATCACACTGTGATTGGTGATATGCTCTTAGGGACATCATTGAAAATTACTTGCAACTTCTGTTGGAGTTATGAAAGTAATACATTTTCAAAAGGGCTGGCGTCCAAATGTACAGAATACCCATTTGGCGATTCCCCTCGTTACCCGTCTACTTTGTCTCATTTTGAACGCCTTTTTATATATCTGTAGTCTGAACACCTGTATGCTTGCATATAGAAAATGTCCTAGTCATTATTGCTTGGAAGATGCTTGCCATATTACTTTTCGATCCTCGTTTTCTTTTGGTTTTACCCAGCAATGTTCATAGACCCGTACGTACAAATCCTTCATCTGGGCTCTAGAGGGCAGCACTTGGCCTGAAGACACTTCCATTCTGCAGGCCATGGGTCTTCAGCATCCATCAAGCATTTAGAACTCCTTTTTTGTGGTGTCGACAGTTCTCGAGAAATGACATGTAGCCTGGATACACCTATCATCGTTGCTGGGTCGTTAGTATGGTTTGCAGATTGTAAAGTACTCAACAGATGCATTACATGGGCGCTCTGTTTGGAAAGCTTGGTTGAGTTTGTCAAGTGCCTTACTGTACTACTCGAGATGGTCTGAACGTGTACACATTTGGACTTTTTCAGACCCAGATAGCGCTGCAGTGGATTAGACGTTGGTAGGGTCGTTACCTTGTAGTGGCGTCAGGTGGTGGGGAAAGAACAGCCTCTGATGGCATGAAGTGGGGAACGTATGCATGCATGTATGCATGTCTCCTGGGAGCCGCGCAGGCAATTGCACCATATTTGCTAACTTTTCAATTTCAACGTTTCTAGAAAGATTGTCTATTTCAGATTGGCTCAAAGTTCGGATTAGTTTACCTCTGTATATATATTTGAGTTTTGGAGAGATTCTACTGTCTTGGTTGAAGGCCTATACCGTTGTGGCCTGTTTTCAAACAGATTATGGTATGTCTGCCTGTGTGTTCAACCCTTTGGTCCCTGACTCCCTGGTACGCCATGAGTCCTGTCGTTGTTAGCTGAGGATTGGTGTTGCTTTACCTCCCCAATGAGCGGCATGTTGTGCCCAGGTGTTCCAGCAGGCGTTCTATATCTGTGGAGTGAAGGTGGTTTAATGACCCTGGCCCCTGCGTGGGGGAGCCTCATGCTGCATCTCCTCCAGTAAAATCCATCATTTGTTTTATTTTCTTACAAAGGTTGTGAATTGGAAGGACATAATAAAGGTGTCCATGGTCAAGCAGTCCTCTAACGATCCATCTTTTATTGTACCAAATTAGAAAATATTTCATGGTCTGTTATGTCCTCGAGCCAGTGTCTCCAGGTTTCCATCTGCCCTCTGTGTTCGAGGAGAGGAGGAGTGCAGGTATAGCTCAGTTTATACACGGTTTGAGTTCTGTATTCTCTGCTACTGGACTACAGAAAACAACTGAAAATCATTCGTTTTCAGATGAAGAAACCAGAGTTTCAGCTAGAAAGCTTTGCACATAACGCTACACTATATTTTCCTCGATTAGTTTGATGATAAAGAAATTGTTAAATATCCGTTTTTTTTCGGTGTATGACAGACTTGTTTATTCCCCAAATGCTTGGTGGATTATGTTGTAAATTTTAGTTACTTTTACCCTATACGTTTTTTGAAATAATAAAAACATGTTCAATTTCTTCGTTGTCCCTCTATTGTATCATGATCTTAAATGACAGCGATTGGTTTCCCGCCCTATCTGATGGGGGGGGGGGGGGGGGGGGGGGGTTGTAAAGCACATGATGTCTTCTCCTAGTTAATTGGAGTTTGGCAGCTCAAGACCGTCCTACTCAGCAGCACCGCTGCCTCCTCCCTCTAGCAGAGCAGCACGCTTCCACATCCAGGCACACTACAGTGAATTGCTGTTCTCGACTCATTGATAACGAACCACCGAATCGGATTATCTACTATCGTCAAGCGGAACGACGATACGTCTATATTCCCCGTAGCC
This sequence comes from Gadus macrocephalus, assembly GCF_031168955.1. NCBI lineage: Eukaryota > Metazoa > Chordata > Actinopteri > Gadiformes > Gadidae > Gadus > Gadus macrocephalus. The sequence goes on from NC_082390.1 coordinate 13,716,543, forward strand.
CGAATACGCGCTATTGACCACAGGAGGAACCGGGGCTCATTTTCCCTGCCAAGCATTTCCTCCAGAATGTCATCATTAACGAATTCGGCTTGCCTATTCATCCTGCCTGTTGCCCTGTGTCTGAGTAAGTATAAGCCTACTTCTAGTACAAGCCGACTCCGAGAAAACTTTAGTGTACAATGTTTAACTTGTAGGTCTTCTGCTGAAAAACTTAAATAGCAGCAACCAAGTTGTGCTGTTCCACCCTGCCTGCTGACTTGTACACGGAGGCTGAGGTTGACTGAATCCCACGGTGATGGCTTTCCATTTGTGAGCATTTAGTCACACCTATAGCGCGATACCATCTCCCGTACAGCCAAAGCCTACCAAGATCATGGTTTGATGCGGAATAGGTATACCGGGACGCTACTGCAGTATTTAGGCTACTCCAAGGTTCACCAGGTGAACCTCCATCTCACTTATAGTTTCCTCTTTAAATGCTCACTTTAATGCTACTGTTGGATCACAGCTACCGGACGAGATGGCGTTCTGCCCTCCTTGCGATACGATCATGTTGGTGAGATAAAGTGGAGACAAAAGTGCATATTTAATTCCTTTCATCATTTACAAGTATATATCTTAAGATTCCGGGTTCAACGCAACGGCAAATGGCAATCGCACAAGACACTGAGATAAGTCCTAAATGGTAATTACACACCAGGACATGGTTGTAGCCTAAATTTTTTTCGCGTTTTTCAATCATCACAGCCGCCCTTCTCTTTCCTCTGCACACTGTGGTGCTGACGCTGAGCTGGAACCACGCTGTGTCCCCTTGGGGATGCGCGCAGGGGGGGAAACATGCCGATGGAAATAAATCATAAATGAATTGCATCAGTCCCCACACGTCAGCGTCCCACGAGACTCAAGTCCGGTATCCGAACCTGCACGCTCGGACGCCAGGGCAACAGTGCCATGGCTACAGTCTCTATCTTCTCTCCTCTATTCACTCTCTCGCCTCGGTCTTTCTCTCTTCCTCTTTCTTGCTCTTTCCATTCCTAAGGCCTGTCCTACGCTCGGGTTCTCAGCTGTTTTATTCTTTAGTCTTTCCTCGAGCTGTGTGGTCCAGCATTGCTTCATGAGTCCTGTATCTCTGTGGGATTTGGGTCCAGCCTAGAGACTTCCACTTAAATCTGAACGGTCATGCAAACGCTGAGCTTCAGCGTCCAGGAGTTGAGTCATAGAGCTCATCTTTCTGCTTCCCAAACTACAAGATACTCAGTGGACAAGTCGTTTCAGGCGCATTATCGGGCAGGAAGGGGGGATACATTTGATCTCTAATTGTACTCCTCTGGAGCGGTTCCTAAACTAGTCTTCCAGTCTTCCTTCTCTCTGCAAGTTCTGCTTCAGCAAGTGTAGTGTAGACAAAGCACAGCTATGGAAAGTAGGAGATTCCTCATTAAATTTCGTTCACCACACTTGTTGAAAATCGCCTCAGCAATTTTGTGAGCTGCTTCTTCTACCCCCTTTTTTTCTCTCTCTCTTGCTCTCTTTCTCCCCCCCACCCCCCACCCAGTGGCTCTTCATTACAGACGAAGAAAGCACGGCTCTACGTTATGGAACTCCCATCATGCTCCCAAACACACACACACACACACACACACACACACACAGGCAAAAACTCATCACCATGGCTATCTTTAGCTCTTCCCGGCAAAACACCTGCCATGACAGATGTGTTCAAAATATCACATCGGCAGCCCGCCATATGTAAGAGATGTTTTTATCTCTACATCACTCTGCTCATTCCCTCCTTCGCTGGGCTGGTCCCACTGTCTCCCCCACATCCTGTCTCACTGTCCCTACCACATCCTGTCCCACTGTCCCTACCACTTCCTGTCTCACTGTCTCCCCCACATCCTGTCTCACTGTCCCTACCACATCCTGTCCCACTGTCCCTACCACATCCTGTCTCACTGTCTCCCCCACATCCTGTCTCACTGTCTCCCCCACATCCTGTCCCACTGTCCCTACCACATCCTGTCTCACTGTCCCTACCACATCCTGTCTCACTGTCCCTACCACATCCTGTCTCACTGTCTCCCCCACATCCCCTCTCACTGTCTCCCCCACATCCTGTCTCACTGTCCCTACCACATCCTGTCCCACTGTCCCTACCACATCCTGTCTCACTGTCTCCCCCACATCCTGTCTCACTGTCCCTACCACATCCTGTCTCACTGTCCCTACCACATCCTGTCTCACTGTCCATACCACATCCTGTCTCACTGTCCCTACCACATCCTGTCTCACTGTCTCCCCCACATCCTGTCTCACTGTCTCTAACACATCCTGTCCAGGGGCGTAGCTTGGGCCGGGGCTTCCGGGGCGGGGCCCGGCCGCGTGGGCCTCGCCTAGCGCCCGCATTATATAGACTCTCTTCTCTCATAACATCACAGTCAGGGTGGCTTATATATTTTATCCTCTGCCTTAATGTATGTAATTTGGTTACAGTAGTGATATTTTGGCCAGGAATAAAAAAGTATATACAATCGCACTAAGGCTATTTAATTTATTTTCTTTTAGTTTCAACATTTACAAAAGAATAGGGCCTGCTGGGAAATCTGTTCGATCAATCACTGTGATGTTTTGAGTGTACATACGACGTCCCTACATGATACTCCCGTATACCACAATGCAATGCGGTCGTGTTTTTCCGAAGGAGAAGAAGAAGCTGATTAATCGCGAAAACGAATACATTTAATGATGGAGTCTCTGTCTTCGTTTAGAAACGTCAACAATTTATTTGGAATCTAACATAGAAAATGTAACATTCAAAATTAATTAAAAAAAACTTGAACAAGGAAATGTAACATTCAACATCAATCCAACCTCCAGCTTTCCTCGTGAGTGCCCGGATTGTTTACGATGTGGGCCCATCTGTCTGCGTCACACAAATACCCGGCGCATTTACTGACGCACATGACGTTTACAAATGTTCAGCGTAGTGTCCGAATCCTCGTTTGTTCGTTCCCTATATAGTGCACTATATCATGAACACTATATAGGGAATAGTGAGTGAGTGTAGCGAACGACTTCGAACACAGCTAGTATCTCCAACTCTAACATATTGTTAAAAGCTAAGCCATACCATTGCAATGTTTTGCAAGCTAAAAAGTGGTACTAAAAAACGTAAAGAGAAGAAAGACCTGGCGCGCAATTCGAAATGTTTGCACAGCATTTTTCCTGTACCTCACCATACCAGTGACAGTAGCCACGGCAGAGCGGTCATTTTCCAAGCTCAAATTGATAAAGACTTCTCTAAGGAGCGCCATGGCACAGTAGCGATTGAGTGTATTGACCATACTCTCAATCGAGAATGAAAGAGCAAGGAAATTGGATTTCACCTCTATTATCAACAAGTTTGCTGAACAGAAGGCACGCAGAGTTAACTTCTGAACGGGTAAGAGCAGTTGTTATTTTATTATTGGTTATGGCCGCTGTGCCATGTAGGAGTATGTTACCATTGGCCATTTTGATTAGGCCATAGTTGTGCTGTTTGGGAAATGTAGTTGTGTGGTCAGCTGAATGGAGTATTTATGTTTTGTTTTTGATAGTAGGCAGTGTGTTGCAAATACAGTGTACGTGATCCTAATAATGTTTCCGTGATTTTGACGTGTGATCTAGGCATAGACGGATTATGACATATCGGGCACGTGGACTCCGCAGCCCCCCCCCCCTTCCAACATAAACACACGCACCCAGAATACACACACACTTATTGGCGATAATAAGTCATTGGCCTATACCTGCATCTCAGCAGGATATGTAGCACAGGAAAGGAAACCTCACAATAATTATACAAATAAATGCATCTTTATTTAACCAAAACAGGATAAAATAATATATAATTTATGCAATTTTTGGCGATTTGAACGAATTTCGAATGCACCGCTTTCAACCACAAATAAAAATGACTTAAAGCAACTCAATACGAACAGTTCCCTACATTAATTGACAGTAATGCATTTCACCTATGAAATGCATTTTTTCCGGGCTCTGTTCCGTGCGAAATCCTCCACGATATCATCAAAGTCCAGTGCATTGGTAAGGTCGCTCTCAATTGCCATGAGAGAAAGTGTGTTTTTGTGACATTTTCGTCCTCAGTTCATTTTTTATCCTGGACAGAAGAGAGAATGTCCGCTCCCCTTCGCAATTACTGACGGGCAGAGTCAGAAAAAGCCGTAGCGCTACATACACATTTGGAAACATAGATTGCAGTCCACAATCGAGTATAATTCGTAGCAGTCCTTTTGAGGTTGCATCATCTCCAGGCTTGTTGATCTGAACTGAATAAATTCATTGCTTCAACGCTCCACTGAGTTCGCCGTTGCTCCATGTTTAAATGACAGTGACTTGTTCGTGACCGGTCTCAAATTCAAAAACTGAAATAGTGCCCCCTATTGATCTTTTTATTAATTTATTTACTCAGTAGTAATAGGCCTACTATTGCTGTTTTCGCTTGGATTTTTGCATTTCTCTACTGATTGCTTCGACAATGCAACATTAAAGTTAGTAACTTGTGGGGCCCTGGGCCCCACTGTTAGTAACTTGTGGGGCGGCTCAGGGGGGCCCAAGGCCCCCCTGAGCCCAAGGGCCCCCCTGAGCCCATGGGCCCCTGGGCATGTGCCCGGTGTGCCCGTGCAGTAATCCACCCATGGATCTAGGGATGCTAAGTCTCTGTCCATGGTTAACCCTGGACAGAGAGGGGTGGGGGTCGGGGGGGGGGGCCTAGCACAACTAAGCTACGCCACTGATCCTGTCTCATTCTCCCCCCCCCCCCCCCCCCCCATTACGTCCGCTCACTCTCTCTCTCTCTCTCTCTGTTCTTCTATTTTCTCATGTCGTCTCCCCTCCTCTTCACTCAATGTTTCTCCTCTCTACTGCAACCTCCCCTCTCCTCAACTCTTTATCATGTAGCATTAAGGTTTTCATGTTGCGTTGAGTTTATCATGTAGCACTATGTTGGACATGTAGCATTGTGTTTTTCTTCAGGTGTTGTCTTTTTCTTGTCCCTTTGTGTTTGATTGCAGCTTTTTGTTTATGATGTAGCATTATGTTTGTCTTGTAGCGTTGTGTTCGTCTTGTAGCATTGTGTTTATCATGTGACATTGTGTTAGTCTTGTAGTGTTGTTTCTATCACACAGAGTTGCGTTTGTAATGTGTGTTCCTGAGATGCTGGAATTATTTTGCTGGAAAAAAATAAAAGGTATAGAGTAATGTGTATGTGTGTGTGTGTATATATGCATATGTGTTTTTGTGTTTATGTCTATGTATTCATATTCTGTATCCCCAGACTCCGCCATAAATATTTATACATACACACAAGGACACACACACACACAAACCCCCCTACACACACAAATAGATTACAGGTCGGTACTGAAGGTCAGTTCAGATAACGAATTTTTTAGCTGCCTGTTTAAACCTATATCCTTTCTATTTCTGCTTGGCAGACTGATATTCTGAAAGGCAGTCACATGCATTTCACTCTATTAAAGGGAGTGGCCAAAGAGAAGGATAGAGACAATAGAACATTGATAAACCAGGAGATAAAAAGAAAATTAGTGGCTGGTTCATAGTGACAGAAAGTGCATGTGTAGAATGCATTACTTGATATTCATTGTAAGAGCTTTAGATCACAGGCCAGAGGTTAACCAAGATAGAGCAGGACAGAGGTTACCCAAGCTAGAGATCTACAAAGTTTGCCTGGTATGAAGTTTGATCAACAAATGTCAACACATGCCCAAGAGTAGGGGTGTAACGATACATGTATTCGTATTGAACCGAATCGGTACGGACGTCGCCGTTCGGTGCATGGATTTACACGGAGAATACAGGGTTTACAATTAAATAAAACTGGCGTGCGGATTAATTAATGTAATGCGGAATTAATGTTAGATACGGAAGTTCTTCAGGGACAACTACACTGCAGCTACACTTTGACTACATGAACCGCGACATGTAGGAGAAAGGGATTGTTGCTCGGGATTGTCTCCCGCCGCAGCCCAGGAGCCCGCTGCCCGCTTTCCGCTTTCGAGGCACCACCGCCTCGGCAGCGGGCAGCGGGCTCCGGCCGGAGACAATCGCGGTCAACAATCGCTGGCAACAATCCCTTTCTCCTCCATGTCGCGGTTCAGTCTACTTCAGATTGTTTTGGAAGTGGAAGAACCAGAGACGTCGGAGAACCCGACGCAGTGGATTGAGATTCATAATATTGCCTGGAAGCGCTCTCACAGCTTTTGGCCGTGAGAATATATATATATATTATGATATAGATATCCATGTATAATATGATATATTATTTAGATATGGAGCGCTCCAGCGCTCTTGCTGGAGCACTCGGATTGTTCTAGAATATTTACAGAACACGGCCAAAGGCTGTGTGGCCTCGCCATTGCATACAGCCATAAACACAAGCGCATGGTACCGTGGCCGCAAGCTGCTCAGGGCCACACCCCCACCCTCCTCCTTGACCCGCCTCTAGAAATGGCAAGGAAAGCTCATTGTGGGACTGGCTCGTAGTGGCTGTAATTCTGTGTACTTTGCACATTCATAAATAAGACATGCTGCATTTTCAGTTTTATAACTGATTGTCTTATTTGTTTACAAGTTACGGGTGGAGTCTGGAGATGATGTGGGCTACTTATTGTTTACTGTTTACATCTTAGATTACACAGTTCAGGCTGTTGCAGCTAGCTCAGGGGAGAGACTGTAGGACACTAGGTGGTACAACCTGATACATGCACAATAACCATAATTGCCTTCTGCATTTACTTTTCCCTTCATTGTACCGAACTCGTACCGAACCGTGATGTCTGAACAGAGGCATGAACCGAACCGTGACCTCAGTGTACCGTTACACCCCCACCCAAGAGTAGGGGGAATCTCCCACACAAACAGATATACTACCACCCCGACCACACATGTGCCTCAACCACACCCAGGCTGGCATAGAATGCTGTGATATGTTTACAGAGGCACTATACATAAACATACATGCAAGCAAATAAACGAACACTGTGTACACACAAACACCACACGTAGCATACATTACCGCACACACACACAAACTATCCATTACCACACGCGTGCAGACACACACACGAGTAGCATCCATTAGTTCACAGACGCACCCGCGCGGCGGCGCAGGCCGGGCTCCCTGTGAAGGAGACGGAGGAGGAGGTATATTGTGCGGGACGCAGCGGCTGACCCCCCCACTTGAGTTAATGAGCATTTATTGACTTGAGCACCTGCCGTCGCTGCTGCAACTTATCACTGTTAGCACCTCTCTGCTCCGGAAAATACACACACACACACATCCCACTCAAAGGCATTACACACACACGCACACACGCGCACACACACACACACACACACACACACACACACACACACACACACACACACACACACACACACACACACACACACACACACACACAATCAGGCAACACAAAACAGACGCATTAAACCAGGCACACACACAAACACAACCCACACACAGGCATACACACACACACACACACACACACACACACACACACAAGCCACACACAGGCATTAACCAGGGCTTTGTCACATACGGTATGTGTCAAAGTTCTGGAATTGTGTGAGTCTCACTCTGCATCCTGTATGGGTATGTGACACACACACACACACACACACACACACACACACACACACACACACACACACACACATGTCATGGCAGCATGGGTAATGGCTCTCTGAACTCTACAGGATACCCACTGAGCACTCCCCCTCTTCCACAGTGTGTAGTAGGGGTGGGAATCTTTTACTATCTCACGATTCGATTCCAATTTTTGGGGCTACGATTCGAATCAAAATCGATTTTCGATTCAAAGTGATTTGATTCATAATGATTTCTGCTTCAATCTATAGGTGTGCAAAGGATCCTCATGATCTGCTCCAGTCTGCTTTGCAAGACAGAATGAAAAATGGAGACATTAAAGTGTCTTTTTCACATTTATTAAGTTTAAACATTTATCCATGCTTAGATGTTTTGTTGCAATTGTTGCAACTGTTGCATAAAAGCAATATCACATATCGCTTAAGTAACAAAAATAGTGCAGTTAACATGCTGCCTTTTAAATTCTAAGGAAAGTGCCTTTTCCACTGTGTGTGGACCACAACTGCTACTCTGTGTAGCATCACTGTGCCCTGACCTTGGGGTCTCAGGGGGGCCCGCGTCATGCAGGATGGGTTCAGGCATCAGAAGCCATGATCCCGGGAGGTCTGGAGAAAGAGAGGGAGAGTTTTTCTCTTTAATGGACTGCTCTCCCTTGTCCCTCTGCCGGGATAGACTGAGCACACTGAGGAGTAGGACGTGTCCAAGACCAGATAGGTTGGGCTGGGGTGAGGAGCTGATAGAGCCTGGACCTGTCATGGCTAGGTTCCTCCAGCTTGGAGCATTCTGGGGTTCTGGTGTTGAGAAGGGTTCTTGGTGGCTTTTCCTTTCTGAGGAACTGAGTGAGCTATCAACCCATGAGTCTCTCTCTCTCTCTCTCTCTCTCTCTCTCTCTCTCTCTCGCTCTCTCTCTCTATAGCTTCGTTGAATAAAAACAATAACCCCCCTGAGGCTACTGACTGCAGTAGTCAGGGCTGCCACGAGCAACGGGAGAGATGTCGCCTGTTTTAGGCGGTTGTCCAGCGTTTAGCGAACCTGCCAAATATCTCTCGCTCTCTCGCTTGTTTGTTCAGTCACTCTCTCTCTCTCTCTCTCTCTCTTTAACCACCTCTTCCTCCACCTCCCTTGCCAGTGTCTCATTGTTTTACATAAGGGAGGATAACTAATCTGGGGTTGTTTCAATTCTTTTATGCACCCGTAAATCTTTCATTAGGGCTCTGTCTTTAACAAGCTTTTAGGTTGAATAATGTACCAACTGGTGTCTGTTGTGGCCTCCGTCAACGGTAGCCCCCGCGTGTGTGTGTGTGTGTGTGTGTGTGTGTGTGTGTGTGTGTGTGTGTCTGTGTGGTTGTGGGTGCATGTGTGTTTGTTAATAGCCTCCTCGGTCAGATCCATTTCCATCGCGGGGAGCAGCCACTTCATTGACCCATCTGGTGCTGGCATGACAGCAGACACACCGAGCCTCAGGGGGAAGGGGGGGGGGGGGGGGGAGTGGGCGTTCAGAGATGAAGTAGTTTGCTCAAGGGCATGACATCAGCACGCGTGTGCTATAGCGAACCAGCCACCGCTGAGGTTCGGCTGATATGGACGTGCATCTCTCTGACTCACTACTCTGTCCCCTCCCAGCGCAGGCTAAACATCTAGGGAGGATAGGAGAGGCGAAGGCTGGGGTGTGTGCGTGTGTGTGTGTGTGTGTGTGTGTGTGTGTGTGTGTGTGTGTGTGTGTGTGTGTGTGTGTGTGTGTGTGTGTGTGTGTGTGTGTGTGTGTGTGTGTGTGTGTGTGTGCGACGACGTTGGGTGCGTCACCTTGTTTTGGATATTGAAAGCATTGTTCTGAAAGTGTTGCTCGTTGCTGTGCTGTTGCTCTCTTTCTCTCCTGGTGTGTTTCTTTTGTACACTGGATCCAGTTCACTGGCTACCTTTAGCAGTGAGATCCCCACGGTATCCCTCTTAGTTCGGAACAGAGGCAAGTGACAGCTGCACACTTGGAGCAGAGTACACTTTGAGTATATTGCACTTAGAGTAGAGCGCACTTAGAGTAGAGCAAACTTAGAGAGTAGAGCACACTCAGAGTAAGGCGCACTTAGAGAAGTGTAAACTTTGAGTCGAGTCCAGTTAGAGTCGAGTCCACTTAGAGTAGAGTGCACTTAGAGTAGAGTGCACTTGGACTAGCGTCCACGTAGAGTAGAGTCCACTTAGAGTACAGTAGACTTAGAGTACAGTACACTTAGGTACACTTTGAGTAGAGTACACTTAGATCAGAGTAGAATTAGAGCAGAGTACACTTATAGTAATGAACACTTTGAGTGTGTGTGCGTGTGCGCGTGCGTGTGTGCGTGTGTGCGTGTGTGTGTGTGTGTGACCGATCGACCTGTACCATGTAATTGCCCATTTTCTAAAACTTGTAATAAAGGATAACTTCAGGACTTCCCAGCCTTGACCGTATTTTGCGATCATTTTGGGTCTAAGGGAGTAATGTGACAACTCTATAAAGCTGTCCAGTATCAAGTGAGAACGCTGCAGCCATAATGTTAGTACACCTTCTGCAGTGTCATCCTTTAGGGCGCCTGTCAATGGACGGCCTCTTAAAGTGCTGGCTTCTATCACTGACTGGATAAGAATGTTATTATTAGTGACGGCGTACATTATCGAAAATATCCCTACAGAGATGTAAAACTCTTTCTTTATGTAAAAAGATGTAAAACTCTTCACTTGAGTCTGTTTGTTATTGGGTCCAACCATGGCTCGCTCTGAAAGCTCTCAAGTCTCGCTCTGAAATCTCATTGTTGTGCTGCAGGATATGTCCCTCTTTTCATTACAACCTCCTTCTCTTTTCTCCTCTCCTTCAACAAAATCCTAAATCCTAACAATAAGCTACACTTTCTGCAGTCCAACACAAGAAGCTCTCCTCTCTCCATCTCTCACTCACATCTCCACGCGTCTCTCCCTGCAACAACAACTCGGCTCTCAGGAGGCTTGTCCTGTAGCAGGCCTTGGTGGGACACAGTACCAACTGAACTCTCAGGAGGCTTGTCCTGTAGCAGGCCTTGGTGGGACACAATACCAACTGTCATCGTTGCAAAGGCAAGATAAACGTTTTATATAAAGTTACATTTCTCTATAGGGATTCTTTCCATAATGTTAGAATATCCGAGCCAGTGGAAAAACCGCTCTTGGATGATATACATTGACGCAGCACAGGGACTAAGGCTGTGGCGGTGTGCTCAACTGGACAAACTCCAAAGGTAGTAGTCTGCATTAGTCCCTGAGTCCCAAATCAGACGATAGGGTCCAGGCTGAAAATTCCCAACGTTTTCCTTAAACTCCAGTGTGTGTCATTCTTCACCCTCTCTGCATGAAACCCATCCTCTACATTCAGCCCCCCCCCCCCCATCTCCCCCTCATCTCCTGCTCTTCACATTAGCCCCCATCTCTTTCAAGACCATTCTCTCCACACCTCCTCCGTCTCATGTTCAACCGGGCTGGCAGGATGTTACCGCCCGTCGAGACTTCTGTTGTCACATTTACACGATGTTCCAACCAAAGCGACAGAAGCAACTGAGGCGTAAAAGTTATTCTTTGCGCAAAAAGAAAAACTTATGCCATGTTACACTGTTTTATATGGTTTATGGTCTCCCTCTAATTCCACACCATGTGATACCTTCCCAGGTGCTAAGCGCTTACAATTAAGAGTCTTCCAAAAATCATTCTGAATAGCATGTCAATATAAACAATTATATGAATGTGATAATGAATGACAAATCTGCCTTAACAGAAACATATAAAATAAGTCATGGCTCCAACAACATGCCTTCTCCTCACCACTGATGTCACTTCCTCTCCATCACTTCTCTACCTCCCCCGTCACACTTTGTCCTCTCTTTGACCTTCTCTCCATCCTGCATAACCGCCTCCACTTTCTTCCTTATTCTCTTCCTTTTCCTTTTCAAGGTGTCGCCTCTCTCTCTCTCTCTCTCTCTCTCTCTCACTCACTCACTCCATGGATTAAAGTTCTCCGTCGCTACGACGGATTTCCGTCATTTGAAGTTCACAGAGGCCACTTGTGAGATCAATGTAGATCCGAGGAGTTTTTTTTCACATCTCCGATAACGTCGGGACAAATTTACAAACAGGCGTCATTTGGATAAACTAATCGCATATTAAGGATCTAAATAGGTACTTTCTCGCATAAAAAAATATTAAAACTTAAGAAAGTGATGTATTAACAGCACTGAAGCGAGAATTAAAACAGCTTTTAGCAGCTTTACCGCTACCGCTGCCGTGAAATGCATTCTGGGAAACTTGCATACTGTATACTGCGGTGCAGTCGGTCTGCTGTATACTGCATACTGAATCCCACATTCAGTATGCAGTATACAGTACATACTGCGCAGTATGTAGTCGGCAGTACGGTAGTATGCAGTTTCGAACATGGACATAATACACGCGTGTATTATCTCGTCATACGTCAACGCCGGTAAAATTGTCAAATTATATAGTGAGTATTTAAAAGGTCTACTGTTAAAATTGACTGAAAACACAAGCATTTTAATGTACATCCCGATTATATATTAAATATATATTAAATATATTATATACAAATGTATATATATATACACACCATTTTCGCGCCACATCTTACGTCTCTTTGTTGTGTTAGTGTTGTATGAACTCCCTTATAATGATTGACGGCTCTGATGTATCGGATATTGATAAAACACAAAAAAATAAATGGAGATGGGCATGGCTGACGGAAACGGGGAACGATGGCAAGCCTTACGGTTCATGGTGCAAAAAAATTCAACAACCAGGTGCGTGTTTTTGTGTGATATGCAGGTGTCAAGTAACCTAACCTGGAACATGTTTCACACACTGCACGTGACTTGGCTGTAGCGCGAATAAAATTTCAGTCAGAAGATTTTTTTTCACTTTAATCCCTGCACTCACTCACTCACTCACTCACTCACTCACTCACTCACTCACTCACTCACTCACTCACTCACTCACTCACTCACTCACTCTTTCTCTTAGCATCCCATGGGCGGCACTGTCCAATGTAAATGTATTGCGTTTCTCTGTCTGTCTGGCTGTCTCTCTCTCTCTCTCTCTCTCTCTCTCTCTCTCTCTCTCTCTCTCTCTCTCTCTCTCTCTCTCTCTCTCTCTCTGTGGGCTGATGGGTATGAAGGCTCTCCCCCTGCAGTCGGTATGCCCAACCTTCCCCAGAGCCTTTCATGTCTTAAGTTAGTTTTAACTCAATCTCTCTCTCTCCCTCTTGTCTCTCGGCCTCATCTCACTCTGTTGCTTTTTCTCTCCTTTTTCTTTTTCTTAGATAAGTGCATCAATTGCCAAGGTTCCCAGGGCTGCCACTGTTAGATGTGTGTCTTGAGTGTGTGCGTGCGTGCAACCAGGTATTTGTCTGTACTCGCTTGCGCGCGCGTGTGTGTGTGCGTGTGACGTGTGCCTGTGTGCCACGTATCCTTCAGGATGATGTTTTCACGTGTGCTGCTGCCACAGTTCAGCAGCACATGAGCAAGGCTCATTCATATTCAGCCTAAATCCAGACATACTTTTCCAAACAGTTGAAATTCTGCGGCGGAAGCTTCAGGCTGGGACACACCAGGCTCAGTGTGCCACACACACACACACACACACACACACACACACACACACACACACACACACACACACACACACACACACACACACACACACACACACACACACACTGCTGTGCCACACACAGACACACACAAACGGTGCTGTGCCAAACACACACACTCACAGTGCTGTGCAACACACACACGCACACACACAGTGCTATGCCAAACACACACACAAACACACGAACGGTGCTGTGCCAAACACACACACACACACACACACACACACACACACACACACACACACACACACACACACACTCACACACAATGCTGTGCCACACACACAAACACACACACACACAATGCTGTGCCACACACACACAGACACACACAAACGGTGCTGTGCCAAACACACACACTCACAGTGCTGTGCAACACACCCACACACACGTACACACACAGTGCTATGCCACACACAAACACACACACAAACACACGAACGGTGCTGTGCCACACACACACACACACACACACACACACACACACACACACACGCAGTGCTGTTCTGTGCCACACACACACACGCACGGTGCAGACTTTTTCATAACCACAGTAGTGGAGGCTGCTTGGTCGCCTGCCAGCATGCTTAATGAAACGCTGGTCTTCAGAGAGATCCAATAGGGTAAGCCCGAGAAGGGGCCTCAATTTAGCCAAGGATGGCGGTCTCTCTGTCCAACCGTCTGTCTGTCCAGCTGTCTGTCTTTCCAGCTGTCTGTCTGCTCTGTCCCTCTGCTGGGACACACGCTGTTGTATTAAACCAACGCATTTCATTTTTTTGTCAACAAGCAATAAAGCTTTGGCAGTCAGTCTCTGTAATTGGCCATGCACCGATGCTTAGAAGTTAAGCTATAGCGATATGAACGACTCCCCCCCCCCCCCTCCCTTGATCCTCTGTGGATCCAGAGAGTGTTTAAGCATTCAGCTCAGCGCTCAGGGCCTGGTCCGCAGGACTGGTGGGTCCAGGGGTGGACATGGAGCAAACAACCCAACCAATCAATGGGCTGAATCGGAACATGCAGGTTGGTTTGCCCTGAGCTCCAGCCTTCAGCTCAAAGCTGTTGATCTCTGTAGCCTGGATCGTAAGGATTTCAGACAGCAAGAGTCGACGGAGCATCTCATTCTGCGCTGTTATAGCGCTGTTTTATCTTACACTTTGCATAGCTCTGTTTTGCCAACATCTTGAGATTGCTCAAGTACATTTATAGCCCTGATTTAGAGAGATAGAGAAATAGGATGACTCTTCAGCTAACGGGGTAATCTGCAGTCGTTAAGGATTGAATGCAATACCTTCAGAGTTCTATAACCGAGTTACTACACCCTATATTTACACACACAAAAGCTAAAAGGCTCCCACACACACACGCACGCACGCACGCACGCGCGCGCACACGCGCACACACGCACACACATTCATCGTGCTAATGTACCGAGGGTCTAGCACACACACACACACACACACACACACACACACACACACACACACACACACACACATTCATCGTGCTAATGTACCGAGGGTCTAACACATGCACACACACACACACACACACACACACACACACACACACACACGCGCAGGCTGAAACAGTCCTTTGGCCCCAGGGGAAACACTGCTGTTCGGGGGTCAGCTGTGTCTCTGCTCAAGGCTCTGACTGGAGGAAGTTCCTGACTGCATTCACCACCGCTGAGCTGCCCACTCCTGACTGCAGAGAACGCCCACTCTGCCGTTGGTCCAGGGTCACTGGAACACACTGGGTCAACGCTGTGCTTTATAAGAATGATAACGACCACGATATTAGGGCGCGCATAGGAACTCACAGAGAAAAGAGGAACCTGGGACGTTCTTCACGTACGGCACATCGGCCCGCGCTTCCGGGGCATGAGCCGAGAGTAGTTGGATCCATCCCTGTTAGGATCCCTCCCAGTTAGGGTCCATCCCTGTTAGGATCCCTCCCAGTTAGGGTCCATCCCTGTTAGGATCCATCCCTGTTAGGATCCAGCTAAGTTAGGGTCCAGCCCAGTTAGGATCCACAGCGCCCAGTCAGACCCCTAAGTGGGCAGGGTCCTCCCAGTCAGACCTCTAAGTGGGCAGGGTCCTCCCAGTCAGACCCCCTGTTTTACTAAGAATCTCTTTTCCCAAACATGAAAGGAGAAGTACGATTTAGGAAGGAGGTATTGGGTATGTGAGCAGAATAAAGCCCAAGGTGTAGAGACAACGCGTACTTACATTTAAGTTAAATAGCTCCCAGCGCCAATCTGAGCAATTTATATCAAACTGGAGAACTCACTCACACACACGTACACACCCCACATATATAGACTTCCCAGGTCTTTACAGCCAATTTAATCAGCGATCAGAGGCCCTGAGGAAGATTAAAGCACTCTGTAATCTGGGAGATTTGCTTCAGTTCATCCATACAGCCAAGGGGACTTCAATATCCCTGCCGGCCCTGCACCAAAAACGCTCAAGGAAAACGAAAAGGGGAACTCTGTGCTGAGACAAAGTAGTTCAATAGCAGAACCCAGTAGTTCAATGATATTTACTGCGGCAGAATGTCAATATGGAATGTGGCTCTCTATAGATCAGTGGTTCACAAACCTTTTCTACTAGTGTACCCCATCTAAGATATACTCTCAGCAGAGTACCCCCTTCAATGGCACAAAACATTTTTGGAAAAAAATTAAATGAAATTAACATAGAAAATGTATGTGTGTTCTATTTGGCAGTGTAAATATGAACATTAAAAGGCTGCAAATACTCACAATTTAGTGAAAAACATGGGCCAGTGCTTCATGCAACTGGGCAATTTTTTCCCCTCAAAAGAAGCACATACATCTTTTCAAAGATTCCGTTTTTTTAGAATTTCTATTTTCTGGCTTTCAGAATTGAAACTTGCTCAGGGTGATTTATTTTATAGCTTTTCTTTGATAGCTTTTTTTGTACCCCCTATAGGTGCTCCAATGTACCCCTAGGGGTATGAATACCCCAATTTGAGAGCTACTGCTGTAGTCTAGATTATAGAGAAACAATATGTAGGTTTCTGGACCTTGTTGAAGCATGATGGGGAAGCCATTAGGCCTCACTGTATATGTGATACACGTTATATATGTTATCTGAGATATACACAAAGTAACATTCAATACTGCGTATAGTCATACGGCTGGTCACTGCACACGAGCATTTGAAATCCAGCATTGTCTACCCAAGGGCATGTATTATGTTAGGAAATATGTTTTCAACATAAAATCAATTTTCTAAACAGTTGCTAGCAGCTTGCTAATGAATATACATTTTGAGACTGTTGGTAATTAGTCCGGTGTCCAGCGTGCTACACTGAGGCTCTCCATCATTGGCTTGATGCCATAAGCAGAAATGACAAAAGGCTATCAATACAATATACAACAATTCCCTATTCGAGGAGCTACCTTGGCTGGTATACCATAGCTTAGAACAGAGGAAGGACCAGTTTAATATAAAACACAATTTTATAAAATGTATAAGTAGGGGGTCCCCGCTCCATCGCTCCATCAGTTTGGGGGTCCTTGGCCTGGAAATCGTTGAAGACCCCTGGCTTAGAAAGTTCCCTTTTTTTGGAATAGTATTGAATATTTAGTTGATGTATTGATCACTGTGCTACAACTCTCCCTGATTTTAATTTCATGAATCTGGTCACCTTCAAGCATAGGCTGTCTATAACGTTGTGTTGGTCTCCTTTGTGTCCATCAAGAGGTCGACTAATACTGAATCTGGTCTGATGCTGTTTATGTAGATGGAGCCCATTCTGTGGGCCGGTGCAACACATGAAAGTAGAGTGGACATCAGCTTCATCTGTCTTCTGAAGTCTCATTCGGTCACCAGCACAGGCTAGCATGCGTAGCTAGGATTATGTACATGTAGTTATATAATGTATGAGTTCTATATGTGCCGGTGTACAGAACAGGAATGCATGTGTATATACTCTCCTTTCTCCTTCATAGTTCAGCCCGTTCTATCCGTATAAGCGCATCAAAGAGGAATTAGACTTGCTGTGACGAAGGAAAAACTGAGCGCTACAAAAAGAATATTAGAGTGTCTTGCTTCCTTACAGATCTTCTCATGTTCTATCAGTGGCCCCGGAGAATGTAGCATGATGCTGTTTTCCCCGTCTGGGCGGTTCAGAGGGACCGTTCAGACTCGGTTGCTGCTCTTGCCACAGAGTTGAGTCTCCCTCAATCAGGGAGCACAAAATAAGTCTATCTTTCGAGTTGTAAAAAATAAATGGATTGGTATTTATCCCTGAATCAGTAATGGCGGTTAATTATTTTATTGTTTGGGTTTTTACTTCACAGCTGAGCTTGTGTTCAGGGATAGCCAGAAAGTTAAGATATCTGGATCAAACTGACTGAAACAGAGTGGTTTCATTTACAAAAGGACAACGGAGATCTTTGAAAAAAAAACGTATTACAAAACAATTACCAATATCAACACCGCTTTTGCAGCTGTGAGGCACAGGGAACAGGTTGCATAGGAATACTTAACTTATACGTGTGTAATGTGAATTTAATGACCAACGTTTGTTTCTTCATGGATAGGAGAATACAATGTGATGGCTCATAAAAACAGCCAGGTACATTCATTTCATACATTTTCATCCTCATGAGGGCCTTCCTCATCATCGCCGTCCTCATCATTAAGGTAAGAATAGAACGGAATAAGCAAACCGTGCAACGCTATTGTTGAGCATTACACAGCATTGTCATTGTTGTAGAGAACACCTATCACCTTTAGGTATTGTATAAGCGGAAGCAGTTGCATTCTCTAGACACTATTAGGGTTATGAAGTCACAAGAGATCTGGTGAGATGCATACTCGAGTCCTACAGCCAGGTTATTCCGCTATGGGTCGTTTGAATCTATTTGAACAGTAGCCAGGTGGTGCAGGAGCCATTCCAATGCCTAGCATATGAAGCCATGTTTCAATTTGGTCAGCCAGTGCTTCATATGCATATTGTTGTGTTAAACACTTGAGTTTGCCTGTAGCCCACAGCAGAGGAGATGGAGTGAAAGTCAATACGTGGAGATGTAGGGGTCCCGGGGGGGCTGCCCTCTCAATGGGAGGCGTTTCAACATGTCTTGAGCTGCTAGCTAGACGTTATGCTGGCCATCCGAAGGGTATTAAACCGAGCCTCTCTTCAGAGTCCGGATGGGAGTAAAAAAACACAACAGTTAAATAGTGAGTACAGACATAGCCGATGTGAATGGAGTTCAGTGGGTTTATCATATCCACATACGTTGAGGCCAGTTATGAGGCCGATTGCATTTGAGTTGCTCTACGATTTCTCTGAGAAGTGATTATTGAAGGGCCGTCGCAGCCTAGGTCCATCTCAGGCGGAGCAGGGCATCAGATAACTAGTAGCTAGAACTAGTAGCTACTAGTTAGTAGACTTGTTTTGTTACTTCTTTTTTTGCTATGTAAAAGCTTCAGAAAGCCTCAGTCATCACGATGGGTATATTGACAGATATAGATAATGTGTGTATGTCTAATATAGATATGATTAGACAGTGGCTCATCAAAATGATCTAATTTACAGTCAGTCAACATTGTCCTGAGTAATTAACTGAATTATTGTACACAGAGAGAGAGAGGTGATGGGGGAGAGAAAGAATGAGAGAGAGTGTGTGTGTGTGTGTGTGTGTGTGTGTGTGTGTGTGTGTGTGTGTGTGTGTGTGTGTGTGTGTGTGTGTGTGTGTGTGTGTGTGTGAGGTTGAGACAGTTAAAAGTTAAAAAGTTAGTCAGTTAAAAAGAGAGATAGAGAGAGATAAAGTAGGAAAACAGTGTGTATATGTATTAGTTTGAGATAAAGCAAACAAAAGGTTTGAGAGAGAGAGAGAGAGAGAGAGAGGGAGAGGGAGAGGGAGGGAGGGAGGGAGGGAGGGAGGGAGGAGAGAGGGAGAGAGGGAGAGAGGGAGAGAGGGTAAGAGGCAGAACACGTGTAAGGCTTAAATAGTTGTTGTAATTGTTAACATTTTCCTCTCTCTCTCTCTCTCTCTCTCTCTCTCTCTCTCTCTCTCTCTCTCTCTCTCTCTCTCTCTCTCTCTCTCTCTCTTACACACACACATCCCTCACACAAACCTCATTGCTCCCATGCAAACGAGCGCCACACTTAACATTCTTCATGCCTTGCTTGTTTTGTACAAACGAAGCCCACTACACTAGACACCTTCATCCCTTCCCCTGGCTAATGAACCACCTGCCGGTTGGTCCATTTACAACCCCCGCACGCTCCCATTGGCTCTTAGCTTCATTACAGGGGATTAATGATGAGCCCCGCCCGCCCACTGCCATAACTCCTTTTGACTGGCAGCTCAACCGAGCGTTGCAGCCTTGTTGTCTTTGAAGGGTTTAGCTGTAATGTCTCTGGGTGCTAAAGTCGCTTCCACTTTCTGTTTCTCCTCTTGAATCCTCAGAGGTGAGGTGTTAGAAGCCGTGTTGTTATTTCTACCCTTTAAGTCATTCTCTCTTTCTTGTTCTTTCTTGTTCTTTCTTTCTTTGTTCTTTTCTTCCTTCCTCCCTTCTTTAGTTGTACAGCCTGCAAATAGGCCACACACACACACACACACACACACACACACACACACACACACACACACACACACACACACACACACACACACACACACACACACACACACACACACACACACACACACACACACACACACACACACACACACACACACACACACACACACACGGGCGGGCGGGCACAATCACACTGAAGTTTCTGCACAACTGCACACTATAAATTGACACCACACAAAAGGACACACACGCGATCAGAAAAACAAGCAGGCAGGTCTCAGAGGGGGTTCCTCACGCGAGAGCCGCGCTGCCGGGCAGCCCATTAGCGGTGTTTTCATGGCGTGCCGACGGTTACTATGGTTAAAGTTACCATAGGAGCGGGAGGTGTGTGCGTCACCCAAACTCCGGACTGTGAGTTACTTAGAGAGTTGGTTTAGTTAGTTAGAAATGTCAGGGTCTATAATTGACTCTGTATAAAGAGAGTGTGTGTGTGTGCTCTCTTTGTTGAGTGTGTGTGTGTGTGTGTGCGTGTGTTTGTGTGTTGTCTATGTTCAGTGTGCCTGTGTTTGTGTGTGTGTGTGTTGTGTATGTGAGTGTGTGTGTGTGACAGAGGGATAGCGGGAGTGTATGGGTATATGTGTGGCAGTGAGATAAATCAAAATTGTGTGTGTGTCTTTGTGTGTGTGACACAGAGAGACATTGATGATTTGTGTGTGTGTGTGTGTGTGTGTGTGTGTGTGTGTGCTGGCATGTGTGGCAGTGTGGCTTTTGTGTAAGACGTTCAGTTTGGCACACGCAGTTACTTAAAAACAACGTCTTAGAAATAACCCTTGCGCTATCACAACCAAATTCTGGGTGTTTCTGTAACACTGAATATTTGGGCGTGTTAACGCAACAAGAATTGACACGTTAACGAGCATTTTGTGGTTGTGGCCAATGAGGGGCCGTGAATAAAGGCAATCATCCATATTTATGATGAGGTCCTGCCAATGATGTTGAACAACAATGCAAGAGAGCACTACGTGCATTAATTCTTGATGTGGGCGTCTCAAGCACTCTTTTCAAGCACCTAGGTATACTGTACATTAAATAATGTGAGGTGAACCAGAGTTGTTGTTGTTTTGAAGAAGCCAATTATTAACTTTCAGCAGGGGACAGTGATGTTTAGAGCAACTTGTTGAGGGTTCTGCAGAACTTGGACAATGGGGAAACAATGCCAATGTTTGATAACACTTGTTAACTTGGCCTTCTAACATGTTAGTTGCTCTAATGTCCTTCCATATTTCAAGTACTTTGTACGCCTTTGTACGCCTTTGCATCTGATCTGACACTGATTGTATGTATGTGTGTGTGTGTGTGTGTGTGTGTGGGGGTGTGTGTGTGTGTGTGTGTGTGTATCTGTGTGTTCGTCTGTGGGCGAATGTGTGTGTGCGTTTGTGCGTTTGTACGTGTTGTGGCGACCCGGCCCCAGGAATGTCTCGGTCATAAAACAGGACCCCTGGTCTGTCAGGCCTTCGCTGGCTATACCTACCCGACTGAACAGCAGCATTAGCTCCTTAGCTACCGCCTTGGTGGTGGCGGCGCGGTGGGGTAGGGCTTCAGGGTACCTGGTGGCGTAATCAACCAAGACTAAGATGTATCTATGTCCCCGGCTGGTCTTCGGGAGAGGGCCGACAATGCCAAGAGCCATCCGGTCGAACGGTATCTCCATGATCGGCATGGGGATCAGAGGGTTTCGGACCGGGGGTCTCGGGGCCGTACGCTGGCATTCGGAGCATGTCTGACAATAGCAGACGACATCTCCTTTCACCCCGTCCCAATAAAACCGAGCTAAAATCCTTTCCCTGCTTTTGTCCGTGCCTAAGTGGGCCCCTAACAGGTGGAGGCGGGCCATGAACAGTACCTTACTAACATTCGGCCGGGGTACCACCAGTTGTTCGGTCACCTTCCCCCCCTTCTCTACTACCCGATACAGCAGACCCCCCTTGGTGCTGAAGTGAGGGTGTGGCAGGCAACTCACGATGCCCTCGCTTCATGGGCGAGGACGTGGCTCCAGGTGTGCTTCTGGACGTCGTCCTGTAGTTGGGTGCTGGCGAACCGTCCGGGTCGATCCGTTTCCCCCCCCCACCCCCGGTCGGGAACAAATCCGAAAAGGGGAGCTCGGTTGCCTGTCTGCTCGGTAGCCGTTAGGGTATCCGGACTGTCCAGGGGTGGTCCCGCCGATTCCGCTCGGTGGGACCTCCCGTCGAGTGTGTTTGGGTACCCGGAGGGGTGGGTCCGTCCCCCTCGGCCCCGCCGTCCGCCGCTGACGATTCCGCTGGGGTTGAGGGGGTACGAAGGTTGGGCACGATCCCGGCCCGTGTCACATACACCCCTCGGGGGGTCCGCACGACCACATGACAAGTCTCATACTTGCGGGTGTCCCCATGCACACAAGCGACCTCTATTGGCTCGCCCCGCCGTCCCCCCTCTTGGTCTGGGCGTAGGAGGGTCACTACACTGCCGGTATCCAGGAGGGCCTCAGTGTCCTTATTCCCTACCCGCACAGAGAGTTGGGGCCCCGGGTTTCTGATGTGCCCATCAGGTGGCCAGGAGACACGATCCGGACCGTCCCCCGTGGGCGAAGGCCGAAGGCATGGACACATCCCTGTTTCCGGTACACTGTCGGGCTAGGTGCCCGGTCCGTCCGCAGCTGTAGCACCCTCGATCCTCACGGGGTTCCGGGGAGAAGGTCGGCGGCCTCGGTAGGGGCGACTGTCGCGACTGTCGACTGATCGCAAGAACCGAAAGGTCGTTGCGATCCCTACGCAGCTCGGCGGGCCGCGATGGGTTCCGGGTGCTGACACTGAGCTGTTGAGCCACCTGCCAGTTCTCGAGCTGCCGGACCAGCTCGTCCACCGTGTCGGGGTGGTTGTTGGCGAGGGTTCTCCCGGCATCTGGCGGGAGCTGACGGATGGTGTGATCGATCAACACCCGATCCAGGAGGCTTGGTCCTTCACCGGTCACGAGCCGGTGAAGCCGGTAAGAACACGAGACACAGCCTTTTAAAGGGTACTTCTTCCTCCTCGTTCTCCGCCGCAAGTTATCTCTATTCGGCCGATTAGGGTGACGTAATGGACGCCCTCTGGCTCCGTCTGCTGGATACCGGCGGTACACGCCCTCCAAAACCACTCCCCTGGGGCGCCTGGCCCGAGGGGTTGGGACCGGGTTGCCACAGTGTGTGTACATGTGTATCCATGTGTGTGTAAACGTGTGTGTGTAAGCGTGTGTGTATGTGCTTTTTTGTGAGATGGGATGGTGGTGGGGTTGGTTGGGGGTCAAAAGGAACTCTAAGCATCATTCAGCAATGGATTGACACCTGAAGAAAAATAGCCTCAGGACTAATCAATTGGGATGCGTCTGGATGTATCACCTTAGCTACAGCAGTTTGTTTGAGCGTGTGTGTGTGTGTGTGTGTGTGTGTGTGTGTGTGTGTGTGTGTGTGTGTGTGTGTGTGTGTGTGTGTGTGTGTGTGTGTGTGTGTGTGTGTGTGTGTGTGTGTGTGTGTGTGTGTGTGTGTCCATGTGTGTGTGTCCATGTGTGTGTGTCCATGTGTGTTTGTGTGTGTGTGCGTGCCTGCAGATGTGCACGTGTGTAAGGTGAGCAGCAGGCATCAGCAGCATTTATGTCCAGTCAGCAAAGATCCAGTCTGCCTGCGCAGATTCATGAATAGATCACTATGTGTTGCGTTTGTGCAACAGAATAGAATGGAATAGAATAGGTAGTAGACATTAGATAAGCTACAGTAATATTTACTGACCATACATTCTTATTCAATCATACTCCTCTTGGACACATGTGATATTCTGTTTGTTGTGTGTGGAGGAGTGTGTAGTGAAGGATTTGCCCATGTCTGATCAGCCTTCTCCTCTCTTTGTTTACCAGAGTCCCTCTTGTCTCCCTAAATACCCTCAAATGTGTTTGCATTTATAAGAACAAAACCCTTAAATAGCCACTTTATATTAATCTTCAGGCTTCCATAATCCATTAGAAATTGATTATTGATGAAGGAATAAAAGACTGGGAGTAGTAATGAGCCGAGTTGAGACCAGGAATATATTTGCTTAAGTGCTGATTTAAATGAAGGCCAAGCTGTAACGTTGTGTCAAGTCAATGTCACTCCGACTTTAGACTCCCTGTGCTCCTCAATAAATCATCAAAATAAAATGGATTCAAAGCAAATATATATAAAGAAGAAGAATACATCCCACACAATAGGGATATAAAAAAAAATACGTACACATGCCATTCAAAGTTTGTTAAATAATGATTTGATTAGAATAATTATGAAATATTTGGTTCTTGAAATATTTGTTTGTTCTTGTTGTTTATAGTTGCTGAATGCATTTGATAGGTGTTATTAGCGAGATTTGTGTCACCATGGTTATGATTATTTGGGCAGTGCAATTTGTTCTGAAAGATGCAGTGCAAGTCCCACTATTTTTTTTACATAAGTTGTAGTTTGAATTAACTGTAGTTTCTACAGTTTCTAAACTATGTCAAGTATGATTGATTATTTTACCTCAAATCGAAGGAGAAAGTAGCATTCCTAGTATTTTCATCAAGGTTTCATTTTCTGCCTTTTTTTGCGCCCTCCAAAGCAGTCGCCATCAGACGTGCGAGAGGAACTCATTAGACGCCTATGAAGCAAACAGTGGGCACGTCTGGGGAATAGCACCATAACATTACACAGCCACTCAACCACGTCTAGTGACACCAAAACAGGCCTGTACCTCTCATTCTGCTTTGAGAATGGCTTGGCCTGCAACATCAAATAGAAAAGTGGGGATCTGTATGAAGTGAATAATTGTAAGAAATTCACATGAACTAAAGAGGACTCTTTTTTTGTTATAAAAAGTTTTTCGATCAATGCAATCATAGCACAGTTCAATAAGTTGTCACACACTCCATTGAGCCAAAGTGTCCCGGCACATCACAGTGAGTTCACCTGAATGGACTTGCTGGAGTCTCGTTATTGTCATTGATCTGGAGACTGGAGTTACTTCTTCCGTATGTGTCTGGTCGGGGCCACACAGTTGTAGCAGGCTGTTATATGAGCACTGCAAGTGTGCAGACAAGCAGACAGACGTAGACAGACATACTTAGAACGGACATACAGTCTCCTCGAATGACCTAAAGCTGTTTTCTTGTCTACTCTTTTACCGTTGTGATGAAGTCCTTTTTGGTATGGCTGGTTCTGTAGTTACTAGTGAGCCTATTCCAGTGTACAGGGGGAGTAAACATGAGGCTTCATCATGGGATAAACATTGGTTTCACTGATCAGACTAACTATGGGTCTGATCTTTAGTCAGTGGAGATCACTATCTGTGCCCTGGTGAATAAAAGGCCATCAGACCCATGGTAAATGTTAAGAGATCAACAACCGTGTTTGTCGAGGGGCCTCTCTGAAAACGTATTTTGAGCACTGTTAAGATCAATTCGTCATTGCAATTATCAACATTATCTCCTCCTTGTCATCGTCATTGTATTTACTAAATCTCAATTATGCATCAGTGATTTTGTAGTGATAGTAATAATAATAATAACGTTTATCTCAACATTATTAAAGAGAGAAATAGGGCCGCTTCGTGTTTTATTCAAGAGAAGTTGTTCTCAGTTGTTGGTCTGTCGTTGGTTGTTGTGCGTGTCGGTTAACCGTGAGGATGACCATCCTTCATAGACAATCAATGTTGTGCTGAGGAAGGGGCTCCTCCCCATCCATCCTGGCAGAGGGTTTACCGTCGGCCGTGAGAGGTCCCCTCGCTCCAACAAGGCGTTGGAGCGAGGGGAAGTGTATCCACATCGACTGGACCAAGTGTATCCACATGCTGCTGGATGTTCAATATGAACATCCAAAGCCAACCTCCTCTTTGCTAAAGCTCTGGGCTTAATAGCTCCTTTACCGCAAGGGGCTATCACCTCCAGTGTTGGCAACAAATGATTTATTCTCCAGCACAATATATTAGATCCAAGCCTCCAACTAAGTAAGGTTTACCTCATCATGCTGCCAAGTGCAGTCAGATATGAAATGCATGGAAATCGTGTTCAAACTTTATGGTGTTTGGTGTCACGCCAACAAGGGAAAGTTATTTTACTTTTCCAATATGCCTTTATGCACTCACACACACACTCACACACACACACACACACTCACACACACACACACACACACACACACACACACACACACACACACACACACACACACATGCACGCACGCACGCACACACATGCCCGCACGCACAGACACACACTCACACTCACACACACCCTTATTTGCTCTGCAGGTATTCATTAAAACTTGATGTGAATGAGTGAAGCCAATAATCTCCAGCCCGTGAACAATCCTCCTGCAGTCAATAGGTTTGCTGCTCCAGAAAAAAAGCAAAAAAAACCTGGGACTTATTAAATATTAAAATGCCGGTCCCGGGGGAGATGGGAAAGACTTCCTAGTGATCCCCTGTCTTCTCCAATTAGCATCTCCTGTTCACCTGCCACCTGCATAGGGCTATGGACGAAGAGGAGGAAGAGGGGGAGGGGGAGGAGGAGGAGGAGGAGGGGGGGAGGATGAGGAGGAGGAGGAGAGGGGGGGAGGAGGAGGAGGGGGAGGAGGAGGAGGAGGAGGAGAGGGGAGGTAGGCTTTGCCCCCCTGTTCGCTCTGTTCGTGACATTGCACAGTTAGTACATAAAGGCGCCATACCTCTAACTGCTCACTGTAGGTGGTTTAATTACACCGCGCTGCATCCAGGTGAGAGGCCAAATAATGAGTCATGGTCTCTCCTCCACCCGGGACGCTCCTGCTCTTCAGGAAACGCTGCCTCAGCCTCTTCCTCCTCCTCCATCTCCTCCTCCTCTTCCTCTTCCCCTTTCTTTTTCTTCTTCCTTTGTTCAAGGACATACCAGCTTGTCCCAGATTTCCCATCAGCAGGACATGTGTGGATACCATGATGAAACAAGATCCCATGTTCCCAACCTCCTCCATCTGCTCCTTCTCCCCCCACCACCTCTTACTCCTCCTCCTCCTCCTTTTCCCCACCAAGTCCTCCTCCACCACTTCCTCCCTATACCTACCAACTCCTCCTTTTCCCCCCCTCCTCCTCCTTCTCCTCCTCCCCCCCTACCTCCTCCTCCTACTCCTTTTCCCAGTCAGCACCTCCTGCTCTAACGTTTCTGTAAATCTACTTCTCAGTAAAAGTTAACATCATAACGTCAGAGCAGTCCTCCTTGTTGATCTGGGTTGGTCACGGCGTCGCACTGAAACTAATAACGATAATAATTGTATTTTAGAAAATTAGAATCTCAGCAGGCCGGCGAGGGCTAGACGCAGAGGAAGATGAAGGGGTTTCCAGATGGACTCAACATTGAGGACGGAGGGGAGTGCAGGACAGATGGCGACAGAGAGAGACGGAGGAAACATCGTATCAATGTCTCTCCGCCCTCATGTGAAGAAGGGGCAGCAAACAGAGTTAGTCTGAGCAGACAGGCAGCAGGAGAGCAAGGGGACAAAGTTACTCAGACAAACTTTTGACACGCACGCTCACTCAGTCAGTCAGTCAGTCAGTCAGTCAGTCAGTCAGTCAGTCAGTCAGTCAGTCAGTCAGTCAGTCAGTCAGTCAGTCAGTCAGTCAGTCAGTCAGTCAGTCAGTCAGTCAGTCAGTCAGTCAGTCAGTCAGTCAGTCAGTCAGTCAGTCAGTCAGTCAGTCAGTCAGTCAGTCAGTCAGTCAGTCAGTCAGTCAGTCAGTCAGTCAGTCACTCACTCACTCACTCACTCACTCACTCACTCACTCACTCACTCACTCACTCACTCACTCACTCACTCACTCACTCACTCACTCACTCACTCACTCACTCACTCACTCACTCACTCACTCACTCACTCACTCACTCACTCACTCACACCTGAGGGATACATGACGACTCAAGTTGGCTATATCTGATACATGCTAATATGATGTATAGCTAACATGCTAATACATACATATGCACTGAAACACACACACACACAGACATGCACACACCTTGTATGCAGAAGCAGGTTGCACACAAAACACGCACTCTGAGCATGCACACACGCACACACACATACTCTCTCTCTCTCTCTCTCTTTCTCTCTCTCTCTCTCTCCGTCTCTCTCTCGTTCCCTCTCTGTTCATCCTCACATCCGATTCGTCTGCCAGCCGTTTCAAAAGGCTAGCTAGTGCTCTTTGTTATCAGCGGGAGCCACATGAGGTGGGACGTTTTCTGGGTCATACAGCAGAACGGAGGCAACGGGGAGAACATCAGAAGAGCCCATAGGAAGCAGAGGGAAGGTGGGAGATGACTGGGAGGATTTGGGGGGAGGTCACGTTAAGAAGCATTAAGAGGGATAGAAAACTGTTTTGTTACATCTTGGGCTCACTGCGGCTCCATTGGCTGCCTTGAGGTCCTTTTGTCTCCTCCAACGCTCCCCGCACGCTGCTGTTGGAGGGGAATGACTAATGACTCCATCCAGACTCAGCTAGTTAACTCCCAGAGAGAGGACTCTATTATTTAGGGGACTGTGTAGAGTCACCGTGAAACAGTAGGTACCGCATCCATGTTTGGTTTTGTGTTTATTTATCATTGTGTCTCTTCTTATAAAGGTATAAAGTGTACACCCGGCCACTTGAGATGTTTGTTTTAGAGCAAACATGAAAAAAAAAATACAATGAAATATTCATCTCTTTGACAATGCAAAATATGTCTTAAGCAGAGAGACACACTTTGATGAGGCATATTTAATGACAACGTACAAACTTAATGACTTGTCTGTGTTTGCATGTCTGTGTGAGTGTGCGTGTGTGACTGCGCGTGTGTGAGTGTGTCTTCGGGACTGTATGCTCCTGTCCTGCTCTGGCAGGCTGCCATGTGCATGATAAACACAGATCAGCAGTCTAGGGATTTCCCAACATTGTAATGAATTCACATCATTTAAAAGAGTGATTAACTTAACTTTACTTTTTTCTCATTTTCTTTTACATTGTACCTTTTGTTACCGTGACACGCTGGTTCTCCTGCCTGGCTCTGGTCTCCTTGCGGTCTGGCTGAAGGCCGCTCCCGTCCCCATCTCTGTATTATTAATTGAGCTGGAGGGACCTGATGCCAAGTGGGGCTGGCAGGTCCACAGCGCTTCTCTCAGTCGTCGTTAAGTCTGTGAGCTTGGGGTCACCAGCCACTATCTGTGCCAATAACTTTTCTTACACGCACCTGAGATACACTATCTCGCTTGCTCACTCTCTCTTTCTCTCTATCTCTTTGTCACTCTCCCTCTCTCTATCTCTCCTTCTCTCGTCTCTCTTTCTCTCTCTCTCTTTCTCTCTCTCTTGCTCGATCTCTCTCTGTCCTGCTCTCTCTCTCTCTCTCTCTCTCTCTCTCTCTCTCTCTCTCTCTCTCCCTCTCCCTCTCCCTCTCCCTCTCTCTCTCATGCTCGATCTCTCGTCTCTCCTAATCTATCTCTTTCCCTCTCTTGCTCTATCTCTCTCTGTCTATCTCTGTCTCTCTCTTGCCTCTCTCTCCATTTCTATCTCTTTCGATCTTTCTCACAATTTACCTTTGAAAAGCTCTCCTAATAAACAAAAATATTTCTCCTACGTTCAAAAAGGAAAACACATAATTCCCCAATATGAATAAGACATCCAGACATGTTTTTCTCTATGCCTGTTTGCATGACATGTTTGTGTTTGTGTGCTAGTGCGTGTTTGTGTTGTGTTGACTTTAAAAAGGGTGTAACCTGCAACAAAGATATTTATACATCACATTGTGTGTGTGTGTGTGTGTGTGTGTGTGTGTGTGTGTGTGTGTGTGTGTGTGTGTGTGTGTGTGTGTGTGTGTGTGTGTGTGTGTGTGTGTGTGTGTGTGTGTGTGTCAGTGCCTACTTTCTCTTTGCTTACATTGCATTTCTGGTACTTAGCCACTTTTTAATTTACAATTTACACTTTATAATTTTAATTTATATTGTTTATACCGTCTGTTTTGTTTTCCCTGTTTTTAGTTGTTTGTTCTGTTTGTCTTGTCTTATCCTTACTTTAGCATTTAGTTTAGCATTTACCTTAGCATTTATTTTTGTATTTTGTATTTTTATTCTATTGTATTTTTTCCTGTGTTTTTCCACTGCTGCTGGGCTGGGATTAATAAAGTTGTCTCTCATCTAATCTAATCTATTTGTGTGTGTGTGTGTGTGTGTGTGTGTGTGTGTGTGTGTGTGTGTGTGTGTGTGTGTGTGTGTGTGTGTGTGTGTGTGTGTGTGTGTGTGTGTGTGTGTGTGTGTGCGTGGGTGTGCATGTACGATATTTGTGTGTGTGTGTGTGTGTGTGCGGTATGTGTGTGCGTGTGTGTGTGTGCGTATGTGTGCAGTGCTGAGCCAGTGTCCGGTGGGGGCGTCGGCCAGGAGGTGTCACTCCATCTACAAGGGCTTCGCCCAGTGTCTGATGAGCCTGGGGGACAGCCTGACGGACGGGGCGCGGCAGGACGAAGACGCCCACGGACTACACTCCATCTGCAGGTCAGTGGGTCAGCCGCTCATCACTCACAGAGCCATGGGACCAGGAGCCGCTCTGGAGCCTGCACTACCGCCTCATGTCCCCACACCTCAGGCTGAGAGATGAACCTCGGGGGCCTTTGGTCCCTGAGGAGTTTGAATTTCCCTCGATGTTTTTATGACGGGGCGTCCCACCAATGTAACCGTCACAGTGTTTGACTCCTGATTTTTGAAGACTAATTTCATTGAAGTCATTGAATAAGTTATTTTCCAAATATTTGATGAAATTGCTCTGGATATGATCGTAATTATCCAAACATCTTAGGACTACTGGCCCGGCAAAATAACAGCCCTTGATTAAAAAAGTTCAAGGGCTGTTAAAAAAAGACATCCACTTGTACTGATGTACTGATCGTACATAAATGTTGCTTGATCTGTTTGAGTTCACATTCCCTCCAGCTGTAAATATGATGCAGAGTAATGAAGTCAGGAATAAAGATCTAACGGAGGATCCTAGGGGCGTGAACCATAGAGGAAGGCTGGGTAAAGGGCCATCGAACCAACAACCTTACGGCGGATGTGTGTGTGAGTGTGTGCATTGGTGGATGGGTGTATGTGTGTGTGCGTGTGTTTGTGTGTGTGTGTATGTGTTTTGGTACATTAGTGTTGACATGTGCGCTTGTGTGTGCGTGTGTGTTTGTGTGTGTGTGTTTGTGTGTGTGTGACACCCAGATTCAGGCATTGCATGTTACCATCCTGCGGTTGTCAACTCTATTCCTTGCGGTACCAATTAAATGGCTAATCCAGCAGGTCACACACCCTAGATTCAGGTTGTTGCTACAAAGCGTATCTGTGAACACACACACACAGTCACACACAGTCACACGCAGTCACACACACCTTTCGTTGCTCCCTTCTAAACTCGTCCATGTTCACAGTGGATCCTGGTTCCCTACTCCTACATTCTCAGTTCTCTCCTCCTCATCTTTATAATCTGCCCTGACCTTTCACCTTTCACCTCCGCCCCTGTACTTCAAGGCTGGTAATGAGGAGGTTCTGAAGATCGGCTTGACACACACACACACACACACACACACACACACACACACACACACACACACACACACACACACTTGTGGATGCGATCGCACGCACACACACACACACACACACACACACACACACACACAAACACTCTCTTACACACACACACACTCTCTTACACACATACACACACACACACACACAAAAGCATACACGCACGCACTCTCACAAACCCAAAATCACACATACACAACACATGCATACATAGGTACACACGCATGCACCCACACAAAAAAAACACACGTACACTCACACAGACACACTCACACTTACATACATCGATACATACATAGATGGTTTTATAGGCTTGCAAATTCCCCCCTCCTCCACACACACACACACACACACACACACACACACACACAGGCACACTGTCACAACACTGCAGTGTGAATGGGAGATATGCAACTAGGCCAAGGCTGCGGCTCCTTGAGATCGTCCCAGGAGTGCACGACTGCTTATATTTTCAATATCTTCACAAAAGTCTCTCTGCCACTAGAAACTTTCCCTTGCGCTCCAAACTAACGAAGGAGATGGAAAAACCTCTTTGCCGTAAGAATAGCAAACGGACTTGGAGGACTTTTTTTGACGCACAATTTCATCATGAGAAAAGAAAGAGGGGAAGACAGACGGAAGGAAATTGTGAATTTTGTTTTGTTCAAATAAAGCACAAGTATAAAAAGCCTTCGTAATATGAAGAGGCAGGCGAAGAAACCCACTGCTACTGCTATTTCTGATGCAGACGGAAACCATTCAAGGCTGGCAGCACAATTTGGTGATCTCTGCTAGCTAAAGCCCTGCCAGTTTATCTTTTAATTTGCGGTTTCTCGTAGCAGGTTTAGGTTTACGTGCTTCATTGTTAAAAATAAACGTCATTGTTCCCTTTTTACATTGCTGCAGCTCCTCTCCCGCCCTTTGTCAGAGAGGTTTGGTTTGAACTCCTGTCTCTGGAAGGCAAGAAAGGCTCAGTCTGCTCAGACTGATCAGCTGACCGCCTCTGTGGCGGCCAGCCGTGGTTGGTAAGCTGCACAGTGCGTGTGCCTTACGGCCCTGAGGCCCAGCCTCCGTTCAGCCATACCTGTAGGAGCCTAAAGTCAGGCCCAATATCCCATCCAGGCCCGCCGCTCCCTATACGCAGAGTACGCAGAGTGCGTAGGGCACCAAGTACCCGGGGGGGCACCAAAAAGTAAGGTTTGTAAAAAAATTAAAAAGATTATTACTTTATTGAATAATTTTTTTTAACATATATATTAGTTATGAAGAAGCCCACCGTTGTTTTTTCTTAATTGTATAACCTATCACTCAATTTCGGCAAATTAGATGTTTTTACCTAATATATAAAAAGAGGCTCCCCTCCCCTCCCCCCCTCCTTCCGCTTGCGTAGGGCACCGAAACGGCCAGCAGCGGCCCTGATCCCATCCACCCAAAACAGTCCCACCAAGACTGGGGCCGGATGTCTCACAGTGGTAGAAGTTATTTGGGAGCTATCTTATTTCAAAGATGCATTGTTCTCAATGGGATTTCTCAACATCACAGGAACAAGTGTTCCCGTGATGTTGAGTGTAAAGGGCTGATTATGGTTCGACGTCGACGCAACGCAAGGACCACACAGGTGCTTTGACGCGGTTGAGGCCCTTGCGGTGAACGCAAGGCGGGTCCGCAAGGACCTAATGGGTCCGTAAACCCCCTCGCGTCGACGTGGAACCATAATCAGCCGTTAAAGCTCTTCTGTTCCTCTGTGAATTTGCTGATTGAGAAAGGTGTGTCATCCCATCTTGTGTTATCGTTACTTGAAGTTACTATGAAGTAGTTAGTGACAACTCTACAGCACTGATGATATGCTCCTCTTGATTTCACCAAAGATGGAAAATTGGGTTTTAAATGTGAAAACAGACCTTTGGTTTTCATTTGTTCTGCATAGATATAATTTGATAAGAGATTTTACCTTTATTGTTGAGCAGTGCAAAATTGGGCTCCTGAGCCAAGGTCTAGACATGTTTAGGCCAAGCCACCAGGCAGATTCCACTCTGATTGAAGCTAAAATATTGACAATGATAAAGCAATGCTTTTATTTTACAATGTGAGACCTCATTTCGTGTGTGTCGTGACTTTATCTTCCATGTATTGCTCCACACACACACACACACACACACACAGAGCTGGCTGTAGCCTGAATATGTGTGTGTGTGTGTGTGTGTGTGTGTGTGTGTGTGTGTGTGTGTGTGCCCCCAGGTCCTGGGACCAGTTCCACGACTGCGCCAACAGGGCCATGGCGGGCTGTCCGGAGGAGGCGGCCGTGGTCTGGGAGTCTCTGCGCCGGGAGTCCAAGAAGATGCAGTTCTCAGGGAACCTGTACGACATGTGCTCCCCCCGCAGTGCCCAGCCCGCCCCCCGGGAGGGCATCAACCAGGAGTCCCTGAGAGCCCGCGCCCACCCCGCGGCCGGCCCCGCCCACTTCCTGCTTCTCCTCCCTCTGCTGTTGCTGTTGTCATGGATACAGTGAGATACCCTCCCCCCACCATCAGCACCAGGACTGCTCCACTTCTTCTCCTGAGCACAGAGCGCCAGTGTCCACCTTCTGCATGTTCATCCTCTCTAGTAGCACTGCTCCGCTGGTCCACACGTATGCTCTGCCTTCAAGGTTATTGACACACACACTCGCACACACATACAAGCGCACACATACACACATGTACACACACACGCACACACACACAGCTGCACATCATTGATACAGACGTACATATATACAGACACACAGACACACACACACACACACACACACACACACACACACACACACACACACACACACACACACACACACACACACACACACACACACACACACACACACACATAAAAAGGTTAATTAGAGGAGAAAATGAAGAATCCCTTCTCATGGAAACCCTGATGGAAAACTGATTGACAAATTTTGAGTTGTATAGGCTTATTAATACAGACCCTTGTAAATCCTAGAATCTAAGGGAATAGATCCCAGCCACATCCCATGAGAGGGGCCTTTCATCCTCATTATCGGCTCAACAGGGATCGGCACTGGATCCTTCCCCTGGGAACCCTAGGGGTCTGCCTATAGGACAAGGTTCTATGTATACAGTGAGGGTCTGCCTAACAGACAAGGTTCTATACACTAAGGTTCTCTACACTAAGGTTCTCTACACTAAGGTTCTATACACTAAGGCTCGTATACAGTGAGGGTCTGCCTAACAGACAAGGTTTAAGGTTCTATACACTAAGGTTCCATACACTAAGGTTCCATACACTAAGGTTCCATACACTAAGGTTCTCTACACTAAGGTTCTATACACCATGGCTCGTATACAGTGAGGGTCTCCATCATCAAAGATATTTTTTTATATATATTTAGTTTAACACACACTTATTGCATGTGTTTGACGGCGTAGATGGAAGTTAGTTTAAGCTACATATGCAAAATAGGTGAGAAAATTGAAGTATTTTCTAGAATTGTGACGGAAACACCAGAGTAGAAGATATATTATCCATTATGATTTGGTTTATTATGTTAATCTACTATCTTAAAATTGGTCAATAAAAATGATTTTAACATGCTTGATAGATAGCTACATTTATATTGTGCATAATTCACAGCAGGGGCTTATATAAACAGGGATAATTTGATTGGGGAAATTCCATTGACAGCATGTCACATTATCTCTTACAATGTGTTCAACAACACAGCTAAATATAAGTGTTAGCAACCTTATATCTTGCAGACATGTTTTAACTGCAATCTGAATACTGTAATTGCCATGGAAGGCAGAATAGGAGAACGGTTTTAAGGTGGAATTAGATGGGGCTGGCAATTAGTTTTAGGTTGAGAGAACCAATAGACCGACATTTTATAATTAGATGTATAAGACATTTCTTATTTTTTTAGAAGGTTTGCTCTAACATCCTAAATTATTTCTTGGCCCGGAAATATTGTTTGTATTGTAGATTACAATGCTATGTATAACACAGACTTTGGTAACATCTTCATAGGTGTTTGGTGGATCTCACCCTTCCTGTAATCTAGTTAAATACATTAGCAAACTGCTTTCAAACGAGATTCCCTGTTTCTGGGAACAGCGAAACAAACCTTACATCTGAGTTATGGTCAAAGAGCAGCAGCAGCAGCCTGTAAAGGATTAAAATTTGCGTAGATTTCATCGATCCAAAGAAGAGTCCATGAAAGAGAAACCAGCCAAGTTTAACCACTGGGGGGGGATGGATTCATATTGGTATAACCTTGGTCCCCAAACTCCCCATTAGCACCTGCAAAATGTCACCTCGCTAGGGTCTTTAGATGAGAACATAACTTAAAGTATAAGCCTTATCACGTTAATGAGGAGCTACCTTAATGAGGAGCTACCTTAAGGAGGACCTTAACGAGGAGCTACCTTAATGAGGAGCTACCTTAAGGAGGAGCTACCTTAAGGAGGAGCTACCTTAAGGAGGAGCTACCTTAATGAGGAGCTACCTTAACGAGGAGCTACCTTAACGAGGAGCTACCTTAACGAGGAGCTACCTTAACGAGGAGCTACCTTAACGAGGAACTACCTTAAGGAGGAGCTACCTTAATGAGGAGCTACCTTAATGAGGAGCTACCTTAATGAGGAGATACCTTAATTTGGAGCTAATTAAATTAGGAATTACCTTAAGGAGGAACTACCTTATTGAGGAGCTACCTTTATGGTAGATTTAGTTTGTCTTTAAAAAGGGGATTATTTGTCAAGAAGTTTTTGGTTTACAACCGAATATGCCTTCCCTTAATCAATTTGTCGGTCACCTCGCGACGAAAGTTATACACACACATACCAGACACACACACACATGAACATACACACACACACACATACACACACACACACACACACACACACACACACTCGACACACATACACAAATAAGCAAAACACACATCTGATTAATTGAATATAAAACAGATCGACCTGTGCATAGTGTGGATATAAGAGTTATATGAATACTGGGATATTTCAATAAGCAGTGATATATTTCATAACATCACATGCCATTTCTATCGTGTAAATATATTCCTTGCTACTGAATAGTTTTTCTAAAGGTTGTTATAAAATAGCCTTGGGAAACCTTCCAGATAATCAAGTTTGCGTTTCCAAACCACCATCAGTCTGGCCTTGGCGGGGCAGCAAGGTATTTCCACATACGGGCTAATATAAGCCTTATGTGGATGGAATTACCAAGTACGACTCTATCTCGCCTCACTTCCACCTTCATGGCCCCTGTGCCCTGGTTCAGCATAGGAGCACACCCGCCATGTTCTGAGTGACGCCTGTGTGTGAAAAGGCTCATCGTTTTGTATAGGTCGGCAGGCTCCAACGCTCCCTGGAGACATTAACTTAAACTGCTGACTCAGCCAATATTTTGTTGATTCTGGAGAGGCTTTCAGCGGGCTGGGGGCCAGACTGATCCGCAGTGAGGAGCAGCATGTGGACTCACGAGATCAGGATAGTCTCATGGGGCGAGTGAGCAAGGGCAACTGGTCATTACTGATAAACCTGTTTAAACCCACCTGTAGGCCTCCTTAAGGCAGTTCAAAGAAACTAAGATCATTTCATACATGTAAAAAAAATGTGCATTGAAATCAATACATTCTATTGAGAAAAAATATCTAATCCTTGACTGTATTGTTGCTGTACTTAATTATAGTCTGCTTTTTGCTTGTGTGCACGTATGTGTGTTTTTGTACGTGTGTTTGTGTGTGTGTGTGTGTGTGTGTGTGTGTGTGTGTGTGTGTGTGTGTGTGTGTGAGAGAGAGGGGGGGAGAAGGGGAGAGTGAGAGAAAGGGAGAGAGTGAGAGAGAAAGAAGAGAGAATCGGAATGAAAGGAAAAAAATAGTTATGTAAATAGGCTTATTGGCATCAATATTTTATAATTTAAATCTTTCTGCCTCAGAGGTTTCTGATCTGAGTAGGCTACACTGCTTTTAGAATGTTGAGCTCCGCTGAGTTTCGAGCTCTGTGGTCTTTCTATGTGGGACTTATGGGGGAGGAAATTTGAGTTTTAACCCAATGTGTGCAACGTCAATCAGCTTTGCTATTCAGCCACCACCTTTCCGCCATACCCACACCTCCACATCACATATACCAGCAGAGAACGGGTAGACATGAGAGAGGAACAGGACACTAAACATCTAGCTAGCTAGCCAGCTAGCTTTGAAGGTGCTACAGTGTCATTCCCAGAGGCCGATCATCAAAGGGAATGGAAACATGGAGCACCAGGATCAAAGAATTTCTGCCTAACACACTGACACTGCAGTGGACGGACCGTCCAGCAAGCCCTAGCTAGGGTTCAGTGGGTGGACATCACAAGAGAAACATGTCCAAGTACATTGCTCATTTCTGTTGGTAGCGTCTGTACTTTCAATATGTTGACACTGTGCCGTTTATCTCTGCATCTGTTTAATATCTCCCACCACAGCTTAACCTGTGTACGTTATCCTGTTGTCTGGAGGCCATTACTTTCGGGAAGTTCAAATGTGACTTGTCAATTCCTTTGATATGTGACCTCCAAGTTTCCCTGGCTCCTGCCCTGCTTGCTACATTTTGTCTGGGCTCTCCATCTCCCTGAATGGACGTTTTGCTACCTTTATATGAAGAAAAACCCAATAAACCAACAAGTTCAAAAACGTTTAGTCATTCACTGTTGTCTCGTCCAACATTCGTTTGCAGTGATTTCTTTCCCAAACTGCATGCTCAAATTTGAACGCCATGGTTTTGATAAATGACACTCTAAACGTGTGTATTTAATGACCAGGTCCCTGCCTGCCTGTCTATCTGAAGGCCCGGGGAGCCGCCAATAGGCTGTCATTATTTCTGCATAATTGCTGCATCATTTGTATGACTAGATAAGCACTTACACTTCAGAATGATTGATATATAATTCCACATTACAGTGATCGTACACTTGTTTGATTTGTTCACAGGTCTCCTTTCTCCCGTGTTCGTCCGCACCTCGCGTAGATTCACTGATCCCAGCAGCCAGATAAAACCCTGTGCGAGGGGACATCATTTGAGCCCGTGCTGCTGAAGCACTACAGTAGCCTAATGATTATCGAACTCTGTGGTGCAGTTTGCATGTTTAGACAACCGCAGAAAAAGACTGCGGTCCATTCAACGTTTTACGATGCAATTAAACCAAGAAGTCCACCATCATAAGAAAACGAGTGGTGAGCAAAGTCGGCGGTGGACTTTTCTCTTAGGCCTATAATTAATGCTTTCATTTTCCTCTCTTCGTGTAGTGCTTGACGAATCTATAAAATCGTCCACTAGTCGGAGGACACTAAAGTAGCAGGGCCCACAACTTTTTTCTTGTCCACTGGCTCTAACTACTAGTTAATACGACAAATAGCTTCTGCATTTGACTACGGGCTAATCCCATCATGAGTGTTAGACCGTAATATGATATCTGGTCAGTGAGTATCATCTCATTAAGAAATAGAATGAGTTTTTCTAAAAGCTAAAC
>NC_082390.1:13763116-13764758 GCF_031168955.1 Gadus macrocephalus
ACAATACACCTACACAAACACACAAAGAGATAACCGCGCACAGATATCTGGAAACGACAAACTCCTGCAGCAAAGAATATATAACCTGTTACTTTCTGCAAGTATTGTGGTAATAAAATGTGAAAAACATCCTGCTTGACACCCTGGCTGTTGCACTGCTACTTCGCAGCTCCAATAGGAACCCAAAAGTCTCCAGTGGCTCTATACTGAGCTTGAATCCTGGCAATTGTAGAAATGTTTTATTAATATATTGCATACCATGCCTACGTACTTATGATGTGTGTGAGTGACTATGAACTGGTACAGCTGAATAGATTTGTATTTATTTAAATTTGCTACCCTGTGCGTGTGTGTGTGTGTGTGTGTGTGTGTGTGTGTGTGTGTGTGTGTGTGTGTGTGTGTGTGTGTGTGTGTGTGTGTGTGTGTGTGTGTGTATGTGCGTGTGTGTGTGTGTGTGTGTGTGTGTACGTGTATGTATGTGTGTGCACGCACATGCTTGCACATGTGTTCATATTCGTTGACAAAGGCAAACCAATAGCAGAACAGCCAACATATCAGGAATGCATATTTTATAATATTACCAGAGCATACTCATATATCTTTCATATTCCTCTTACACCTGACTCTGGTGACGGAAGTAAATTAGGGGAAAGATGCTTGACACAAGCCCCTACTGGTTGGAGTGCTGTTCATACAAGGAGTTCAGAACGCATCTATTAAATTATAATGGAAATTTCTTATTGGAGTGTTTGTGGAGAGCAGCTGTGCTCCAGTGCTTGTCTGATCATCTCTTCCACTCTCCTTCTCTCTCTCTCTCTCTCTCTCTCTCTCTCTCTCTCTCTCTCTCTCAAACACACACACACACACACACACACACACACATACACACACACACACACACACACACACACACACACACACACACACACACACACACACACACACACACACACACACACACACACACACACACACACACACACACACACACACACACACACACATGTATTCATAATTCTGGAGGATTTCAAGCTATTTCATGTATAAAGTCTTAGATAATTGTATTCAATGGATTATATTACCTTGATTCCATCCAAAATATGTTGCAGTCTGCTTCTTCATTGCTTTTATTCATCAAATATGAATGTAGGGCTTCCTTATAAAATGCATATTTGTTCGTTCCAAAAGTCATCCTTACATTTCCTAAAAAACAAGTCAAGATCTCATGCCTTCTGACCTTATCTTATTTAGTCTTGGAAAGAAGAAGCTGCGTTAAAGAGAAGCAGGGCGAGAAAGAGGGAATGAATGGGTTCCCATCTGTGGGGATTAGGTGACACCTTCTCGGTTTATGCCGTAGCTAAGAGGTTTGCCCTCAGTTCACATATTGATACGGTCATTGTTGATGAATGCATCAGCTGGATTGTCCCTTTCATTTATTTCTCCATTGACTTTTCCTTTTTTATTATCGCCCTGTTAATGAGAAGTTGGCGCAGCAGTCCTGGATATGTTATTGTTACCACATCGCACATCTGTCTGTCCCCTCTGGTCTGTCTCCCAGCTGTTTAATCCAGGTCAACAAAGCCGGGCCGTGGCCACTCCCCCTCTCGCTCTGTGTTCCAATTCCCATGGCTCAGCAGGGTAC
>NC_082390.1:13764858-13824858 GCF_031168955.1 Gadus macrocephalus
CCCTCCTTGTCCCCCTCCCTGTCAAACTTGGATGCTTTCTCCTTCACTTACCCCACTGCATCTTACACCTTCCCTTCATCTGTGCTCTCTCTCCTCTCTCCACCAACAACACCACTAGGACCACCACAGCTCTATATCTCTTTCTTTCTATGTAACATATGTCATCCATTGTCCTCCACTGCCATCCCTTCCTCTTCCCAGCTCTCTCCCTCTAAGGCTAATTCAAGGACATTTATTGGCTTCATATTAATTGGACAGTGTACCACATCACTCTCTATTCCCTCTATGTATCTGAGTCTTCCCAGAAGAGTTAACACATTAATCTTTGTTGCGTGTTAATTGTCCAATTGTAAATCAATACCATCCCCAAAACTCTGGGATGAGTCACCTTACCAGCTAATCATGTACAAAGTCAAATTTTATATTCATCAGTACAAAATTTGACTCAAGGCCATACTTTATTAATTTATTGTTAGTATATAATAACAATCAGGGATGTTCAAGTGGATTCATTGTGATCCCGTTTAATAAAATACAAGTTGCCTAAACTCGACGTTGCGACTAATGTTGCAGTGACACCGTGTGGTTATGCGCGGTAAATGGCACATCTGTGTGACAAACAGATGTTTAGATAATGCGAGTTATTACGTCTCATACTCTTTAACAAATGAATAAATAAAGGCCTAGTATGCTCTGACTTCAGTGGTCAATATCCTAACATTTAGTACAAAAAAAACTAGGGAAAATATTATTTATTATTTATTCTGCTTATTACATAAGCAGAATAAAACATTAAACACTATTTCGTACTCTTTTGTTTCTTAATAAGAGTTTGTAAGGGAATTCTTCATGTATCCAGGAAGTGAGCTCACAGCGATCGTGGGGATTTTATGGGGTCGCACCAAGCCGGAGGAGGTCGTACCGTCCCTGCACAAAAAAAAAGTTCGAGGGAAAAAAGGGAGTAGAGTACATAGTTGTCGAAAACGACCTACGGGGCGTCTTTCTGTTTTCTCATTGTCAGACTGGCACTTGACAACTTTTCGACAGCGGTCATGTCGTGAGATGACCGATCGGATATCACACGGTTTATGACGGGAAGAGATGGATACAACGGCGGTCGTCAGATGGGAATAAGTTGGAAAAGTACGAAACAAAAATGGAGAGAACAG
The DNA here is from genome assembly GCF_031168955.1 of Gadus macrocephalus. NCBI lineage: Eukaryota > Metazoa > Chordata > Actinopteri > Gadiformes > Gadidae > Gadus > Gadus macrocephalus. Next base: position 13,766,028 of record NC_082390.1, read on the forward strand.
CTGAGTGACTAGAGTGGGGTGAGGAGGCTGGCTTTGGCAGGATCCGGAGTCCTACCCTGTTGCCCCCGCTGTCGTGTGTAGGCTAAACCTCTGAGCTAGTGTATTAGCACATTTAGTGAGCCGACTACTTCCAATTAATTTTGAGGTAAGTTTTAGAGTTGCTTTAACACACACACCATCACAACTGTTGTTCAGAACATAATTTGATATGTGGTAATGTGAACCAGCAATGCAGACAATTGCCCAATGCCGCTTTGCTTGGGGGGAAAAAAAAGGTTGATAGGAAAAGGCCTGCCCACCCTTATTGTGGAGTACAATGTATGCAGATGTTATGTAGCGCAATGTGTCGTTTATTATTATTATAGGCCCGCTATCACGTTTTATTTACAACCCCTTTTGGAAAATGACTTGTGTAAGGAATGTGTTTCGAATCAGCTTTCTGCAAACATGGCTGACAAAGTAATGCAAGCAGTTAAACATTGCATTGAACTCTCAAGCAAACTTCCAGCAGATTTGCATGGAGATATTTGATACACTACACATCATTTTCTTGGACTTTTCCTGTGATCTGTTATGTACTTTGGCAGAATGTTTCTGCTACAACTTTATCCGCTGTCTTTAGTCTAGTAGTCCGAACTCGGCCAATCTAAACTCATTTATTGCGGGTCAAAATAGTTCAGTGGTGTGTGTTATTATACGGCTTTATAGGATGTCTACTATATCGGATATCCGAATCATTATATTGTCCCTTTAAATGTTGAACCACAGCAGTCTTATCATTAAACTTTGTTTTTCATTTCGCAGAACCTACTTTCATTTCAAGAAGATCTTTCTCCAAAACATCCCAATCTGTATATTATTAATTCAGGAAAGACCGCACCAATTATTCAATGGATGAGGGTTATGTTACATGTGAAACGCCTGTCTATAGCTCCGGCATAGACTTGAGACATCACTGAAGACTATGGTGGGTCAAATGGGGATGCCCTAGTTGGTCTCATCATCCCTGCTAGCTCCTCCAAGCTGCTGGATTCACCATCTCCATCACCAGGTGGTGTATACCACCAGGTGTACAAGCAAATATCTAAAAGTTGGCTTCAACTTGGATGACAGAATACAGTTATAGACATGTACTAAATCAAGTCTGACTATCATTAACCCTTTGACTCTGAACACGGCTGCTCTTAAGGGTGGTCTATGAGCGCTGACTTCCCTGTGCCTGAGGTGTGATGCCACCCTGTTTTGATGGGTGTGAGTGTCAGCGGCTCTTTTCAAGGACCTCGCTGCTCTGGGTGCAGCCATTAGATGTTGCCCGCCCCCGCTCGCTTGAGTCCAGTGTTGCGGTGATGACGCAGGGCTGCTGGTGGCCCGTCTGGTTGGCTGGGCAGCAGCCTGAGGTGATGTGATGGGGTGCAAGAACAGCAAAGTCCTCCCTGAACCTCCGGGAGATGTTCAGCTGGACTTGGTCAAAAAGGTCAGTGGGATGCGACCTCGTCTCTCGTAGATGATGATGTTGTAATGCATGCTTCCCCCACTGCAGATGATATCATTTAAGAACTGCTGGAAAAGGTTTACAAGAGACGCATTTCATTTGATTGAAAAGGGTATATATGCTGTATAGCTTCTTTACATATTATGTAACGTGCACTTTGCATGTTACTGTATTTATAGTATTTTTTCTTAAATCTTATGCATAAAAAAATATGACTTCTTGAACAAATGTAGACAGCCACTCACAAATATGTTTTAAAAATTCAAGTACTGAGATCTTTACCATCTTAGCACTTGGCTATTTTGTATTCTGCATATCTTTGGGCTATTCCCCGTTACTTGACATGGTAGCATAACGGAAATAGCATGAGTGCACAAGCCTTGTAAACAAAGTGAGGGAGGGAAACGTTACGCAATGCTCTCCATCTCTCAGGTGGACCCTCCCCACCCGCCTCAGACAGACCTCTATAAACATTTCATCCGAGGGGACGGAACGGGCAGCAAGACGGGGGGAGGGGCTGAAAAGGCAGACCCCGCCTCCCCCTGTCAGGCGCAAGCAGCCATGCCTAACGGCTCCGCCCAACCTCCAAACGCCCAATCGGACCCGACGGACCCCCAGCGGAAGAAAGTGGCCAAGTACCGCGCCAAGTTCGACCCCCGGGTCACGGCCAAGTACGACATCAAGGCCCTGATTGGCCGCGGCAGCTTCAGCCGTGTGGTGCGGGTGGAGCACAAGAGCACGCGGCAGCCCTACGCCATCAAGATGATCGAGACGCGCTTCCGCGAGGGCCGGGAGGTGTGCGAGTCGGAGCTGTGCGTGCTGCGCCGCGTGCGCCACACCAACATCATCCAGCTGATGGAGGTGTTCGAGACGGCGGAGCGGGTCTACATGGTGATGGAGCTGGCCACGGGCGGCGAGCTGTTCGACCGCATCATCGCCCGCGGCTCCTTCACGGAGCGCGACGCCACGCGCGTGCTGCAGATGGTCCTGGACGGCGTCAAGTACCTGCACACGCTGGGCATCACCCACCGGGACCTGAAGCCCGAGAACCTGCTGTACTACCACCCCGGCGCCGACTCCAAGATCATCATCACCGACTTCGGCCTGGCCAGCAGCCGCAAGAAGGGGGACGAGTGCCTGATGAAGACCACCTGCGGCACGCCCGAGTACATCGCCCCGGAGATCCTGGTGCGGAAGCCCTACACCAACGCGGTGGACATGTGGGCTCTGGGCGTCATCTCCTACATCCTGCTGAGTGGGACCATGCCCTTCGAAGACGACAACCGCATGCGGCTCTACCGGCAGATCCTCAAGGGCAAATACAGCTTCTCTGGAGAGGTGTGTGTGTGTGTGTGTGTCCGTGTGTGTCCGTGTGCGTCACCTGCTCTTTGACGTCTTGTGCAGTCTTTCATACTTAACCCAAAATTTTAAAAGTGCCAGGTTGAAACTTGAGATGATATTCCTTCCCGGTGTAGCGGGACATTTTGCAACCACATTAAAGGGAAGCACAGTGGGGGCACACACACACACACGCACACACACACACACGCACATGCGCACACACACGCACGCACACACACACAGGCACACACACAGGCACACACACAGTGTTCCAACAACTTTTTTTAATCCCTGCATGCAATTCATAAATGCTCAGTTTGTTGCTCACTTCGTTTGCACACTCATAATCCCCCATGTCCGCCAACTCCAATGTATTTGTCCTCTTGGTTAAGTCAATATGCCCTTCCTCAGTGTGTGTGTGTGTGTGTGTGTGTCCGTGTGTGTGTGTGTCCGTGTGTGTATGTGTGTGTGAATAATAATTTATGCTCCATCCGCGCTCTTTCTTCTTCTTGGGAGAATGCTGAGTTGCTCTTTTTCTTTGTTACACAGTGTGGGCTGTTGATCGTGCCAGAGAGCTTTCTAAATGGGCCCTTGGTTACTGCCCTGCATAGCCCAGCCATAAAACACTCATTAGGTTCAACTTTGGATATAGCATGACTGGTTGTCACCTGCTCATTTTGTACTATATTGGAAATATTTTCAGCACACGTATGTCAAAGCTGACGAGTGCATTAAAAAATTATTGGCCAAGTGTTTGACAATATATTAGAGAGCAAAACATTGTCATTATCTTGGATGTGTTATTTGCAGTCCTTCGTCATTGGTACTCTTTAAATATGCTTTTGAGGCTTTAGATATAACACCATGCAGCGATGCAGATACTTTAGATATACACCATGCAGTGATGCAGATATTCTTGATGTACACCATGCAGTGATGAAAGATTTATTTTTCATATACACCATGAAGTGATCCAGAGGCTTTAGATGTATACATCATGCAGTGATGCGGATACTTTAGATATATAACACCATGCAGTGATGCAAAGGCTTTAGATGTATACACCTTTGCAGTGATGCAGAAGCTTTAGATATATAACACCATTAGATATACAGCACTACGCAGTGTTGCAGAGGCTTTCGATACAGCCCTGTGCAGTGCTTGGCCTATAGCTTTCTCTTCTACTTGCACATTGGGTCTCTTCCTTTTTTACAAGACTAATCAGAGAGCATCCCCTGACCCATGGAGCAGTGTTGACCTTTCCGTTTAAAGGGCAAAATAGATGAGACGACCAGGTGCATCTGAATTGAATGGGGCTGTTCTGGGGTCATTGCTTATGTATTTATTGCCCTGATAAATAATGTGTACATTTACAACTCATACCTTGAGAATTCTAATGCAGTTGTTAAGTCGGGGGAGCAGGTATGTGTGTGTGTCTGTGTGTATCATGATTGTGTTAAAAAAATAGCTGTATGTTAGAAGGTTGAAAGTGAGGACAAAGAGGAAAATACATTGCTTATAAACGAAAAACCTTGCTTTTATGTATAATGGGATCCTGCATGTATGTATGCTGATAAGCACACAAACATTTCTACTGTCAGTTGCATTTAGTTCCATGCAATCCATGGGTGTATTATGAATTAATATAATTTTTACATTTATACTGAAAATGAATCCTCACTTTAAGCATATAGTGTTTTAATGTTATTCAGGCTTAATACACCCTATTACTATTACTAATTGAGTGTCCCTAAATTCAGTTTAGCAACCCATCTTTTTTGCTACTGCTCTCTGCTGCCGCTTTGTGGACTCAGAATGGAAATGGGCATGGGAGAGGATTTTCCATATACAACTTATCAAAATTGACAGAATCTAAAAGTCACAAAACTGTATATTTAGTTATTTGTTGCCTCTATGTAGTGATTTTGTCTATTTTACCCAAATATATAAATTCATATTTATATTCGGTTGATCAGGCAGGTCAAACAAAACTAGTGGCAAAATGAAACTCTTCAAGACATTGAAATCAATGTATTGATACCCTAGTATTTGTCTCCATATTCCCAGTTTGGTTGCATCCCATTACTCAAAACAAATGTGCAAAATAGATTCTTCTGTCGGATTTTATTAGAAGGACAAGTCCCCCAATAGGTCAAACGATTTCAAACTCTGTCACCCCAAACTTTGTGCTGCACAAACAGCGTTGAATGGTTTCAGCGTTGAATGCTGGTGCCAAACTAAACCACCCTTAATGAAAGACATGCTAAACACATGAGGACTGATTCATGCTCGGTCTAATCTGTGTCCCGCTGCAGCCGTGGCCCAGCGTGTCCAACCTGGCCAAGGACTTTGTGGAGCGCGTGCTGACGGTGGACCCCAGCGAGCGGCTGACCGCCGGCCAGGCCCTCAAGCACCCCTGGGTGGTGAGCATGGCGGCCTGCTCCTCCATGAAGAACCTGCAGCGCTCCATCTCCCAGAACCTGCTGAAGCGAGCCTCGTCGCGCTGCCACAGCACCAAGTCGGCCCAGTCCACGCGCTCCAGCCGCTCCACCAAGTCCAACAAGGCCCGGCGCGCCCGCGAGAAGGAGCTCCGGGAGCTCAACCGCCGCTACCAGCAGCAGTACAACGGCTGACACCTCAGCCGCCTCGCCCTTCGCTGCGGCTCCTGCCTGTATAGGCTCCTGTCTGGGGCAGTACTTTCACAGGGATCGCTGCAGCTTAAAGTTGCGGTGTCCAGCGTCCCAAAGCCATCGCCATTGCCCAATAGGCCGGGGGCTGTGAAGATAATATATGAATTGAAGCCGATATATTTAGATTGACCCGTCAATGGGGTTGTGACTCACTGTTGCCGGTAGCAATGCGAGCATCATGCGTGACTCCCGGTGGAAGTGTACAGTACGGGCAGCATGGAGGCGATGTGATGCATTATTTTGGTGAGGAGCTCGTGGACTATAATGGCAGAACGTGTCCCTTCCAGGTGGTGTAACCACCACAACAGCACTGGGAGAAACATGGAGAACCTTTGGCTGCATCCCATTCTGTGTCTCTCACTCATCCCCCCCCAAGGCTGAGGTAGACACGCTTCCCTACTCCCCCACACGTCCTACTCCTCACCTGTTCCTCCTCCTGCTGTCCTCCTCTTCACCTCCTATTCCTGGCCTCCTCCTGTGCTGCCTGTGCCTCTGCATATTTATTTATTATTACTGACCTTACTATTGGTTTCCGTTCAAGCGGTCACTGGATGATGGCCGTCTATGATAATCTGTTGAACAGAATTCTTGGTACTGTGGTAGGTAGAAAAGGGTTGCCTTTTTATGAAGAGGACTGAAAACTGCTTTTCTTGTTCATTTCATTGTTGAAAGAAAATTGCTGTGAAATAATTATTGTGCGACTTGAACAGATGGACAAGTACAGCCAAACTTTATCTGAAGAGCTGGGAGACCCAGCCCACTGCAACAACTTGGATATTGTTGAAGGCCAACATTCAAATACATACGATCCATCAGGACTCATGCCTAAGCTTTTCATATCTTGCGTTTTGCTCCATTCAAATAACACAACTGCAGCTGGCTAAAACTTGGTATATTGTGAATCTTATGTTATTTTTTTCCGCCTACATGTCATTGTTTAGTTTTTACTTCAATCAGCATTTCCCATTGAGAAGCCGTTCAGAATAACAGGAGGGCAACCACAGTTTCAATTGGTCCTACCAAAGATATTTTTACGATGAGAATAAACAGTCGATGGCTATGTTCGATGGCTGGTTTATCAAAGCAGCGCATACTTCTTAGCTGGAGTCTTCTAACATGTCCTACTAGGTGCATTAGATCTGTTTAACAGAACCCTAGTATATTGTACGTCCCCTGCACATATTGTGGTCTTATCAATATAAAAGGATATGCCGTCCGTCTCACTGCACTCTCTGAGTTGGTGTTAAGAGTCCTGCGGTTGAATGGTGTTTTTGTATGCTCTTCTTGCCTGTGAGTCTGACACAACCACCTGCCAACCCACTACGTTTAATATGATTTTATGCGCTTAACCATTTCCTCATTCCTGTTTTTGAAGAATACAATGTGTATCTGTGGTCTCAAAACTTCTACACTTTTTAATGTGAAGATTATGTTAACGTATGGTATTAAAGGAGATAAATCTTATAATTAGAATCGTTTGAAGAATCCATGCTGTAAATACATTACAGTTACGTTTGCACTTAAATTCAATGACATTCTAAGGCTTTGGGATTAGAATTGATATCAGCAGTGAAGGACCTCTGGACTGTAGTTTAATGCCACGCCTCTGCCCACCTCTGTCTTCGCCTCACATGGGATTGTAATATTGCCTGGGGCCTATTCAAGTTAATAAATGTTGGATATGAATTGTTAAAACAAGTACAAAATACATTTTCCTATTTACCAACTGCATTTTTCTAAAAACCCTATGTATGGGGCAAGTACCATTGTACATCTAAAAACGTTCCGTTAAAAATGCAAGACCACGGCTTGGCTATATTTGTTTTAGTCAGTGGTTTTCCTGTTTTGTTGCAAAGCTCTTCCTAGGAAAGGTCATGTTGAGGTTAGTTTAAGAAAACAAAAAGTATACAGTGACCAGAGGTTTGGAGCCAAATAGAAAGAGTGTGTTTATAGTGCAATGGTGTCTGTGATTATGAGGGCTTATACAGTACATTTCCCTGTATGCCTTATTATATCAATTACTCCCGTGAGCAGTTTGCTATGAGCTGGCCTGTTATTATAAACCTTATATTTTGTGAAGTTTTTATAAGTGATACTGGAAATCTAACCGAGCCACATCAACTGACCTCATTATTCCTTTTTATGTTGGAAAATGATTTTGTTATTTTGCTTCTTCTTGGAATGTTCCGTCATCCTCCTCGCCCACGAGGCGTGAGTGTTGACAGGGACCACTTTATTTTAAAACAAAATAAAAACCTTGGGATAACACCCAGCAACACCTTCTATGGGCCATGTCCCAAATGTCCCATTCTGGATCATTCCACCAGTCCAGGTTCATCTGATGCTGTCTCTCTTACCCTCTGACCACACTAGCCAGCGCAACACCTTTATGTTGTTGTTTTTTAATCTTTCACATAGACAAGGACATCGGAACATCTAAATGGGTTCTAATACAGTCTACAATTTATATATGTGCAAAGACGCAACATGGAAAAGACTGCTGTTTGTGGTTTGAAACTAAATTCAGTGACCTCAATAATTAATCTTAATTCATGATAGATGACAACATGTGTTCTAGATCATAACAACCATGATCATAAACAAGTTGCGTTTCAGTCATTGGTAAATAAGGGAATTATAAACTTGGCATAATGATACATCATGCCAAGCTATTAGTTGGACTCACACAGAATCAGAACTTCCAGAACCATTGCTGAATGTCAAGTTTATACCAATGAATTACTTAAGTATTTGTAAACCGTTTTGTAGAATGTAAACAGACACATTTGTACAACTGTTTCCTCTAATCTTTGATATATACTTGTGATTTTGTGTAAATGCTGTCCTGAATGAAGTAGCCAATGCAACACTGTTACTTAATTACAGTTGTTATTTGTATTATTTGCGTAAATGAGTATCCCTTAACACTTCCCTTGTTTTTCTTACTTTTGTTATTTGTTTTATACAATGAACTTCTTTGATGAGTTTTTGTTTTATGCATATGTGCCAATAAATGAAATTGGTGATGACATTTTTTCTTGAAGAGGTATTGCATTCCTGATGTCAGTGTTTGCAGGAGGCTTCTTTCTGCTTCTCATATTATGCTAGTTATGACTTAAACCAAAATACATTGCAGCTGCTGCTTCTGTGTACTGTATTGTAATATGTGGTTCGTTCGGAGTTGTATTTTTCCTTCAACCCAATTTTATCTCTGTTTAATTATACCACATCATCGTACATATTCTGTAAGAAAAAATCGACAGATTACTGATTGACTACATCATGACAAACCCCTTGCAAGTTTAGCCATGGCGGTATACTGTATATATACCTAACAGGATGTGGAACCCTCCCGTATGAAGTGGCTATCAGGCTCCCTCTACAGGCAGAACATTGTTATTAATGCAACAAAGGCCAGTAGAAGTGCATTCAACACCGGAGGCTGCAACTCCAGGACCGCAGGTCACAAGGTTATTTTTTCTTGGATGATGATACTCATGAGTAACTCACGAATAGTTAATGAAAACGATGATACACAACACGTAGCTAACCTAATTCTTGAATAAACCCTATCTAAAAATACCTAAAGCATTGCTAAAGCCACACACCCCAGCTCGATCCCTCCGCTCAACTACCTCAGCTGGACGTCTGGTACCGCCATCGCTAAGAGCTAGCAAAGGCCGTTCAGCAAAGTCACAACTCTTCTCGGTTTTGTGACCTCAGCGGTTGAACGAGCTCCCTGCCGCTCTCAGGACCACAGAGTCGCTCACTATCTTCCGAAAAAGACTCAAGACTCACCTGTTCAGAGTCCACCTCGACACTGCATAGCCACCCTCCCCCTTCTGGCCACCATTGTACACTGTATTGTATTGTGTTGTATTGTATTGTATTATAGTACTTAACTGTGTAGCAACTGCAGTAGCTGCTATCATTGCTGTGACACGGGGAATTGGTTAGCCTAGCGATTGTTGTACTTGAACTTGGTTCTATGAACATCCTTTCTGTACCGACAGCGATATATTGATGCACTTCTTATGACAAATGTACTTATTGTAAGTCGCTTTGGATAAAAGCGTCTGCTAAATGCCCTAAATGTAAAGTAATCCTAACAGAAACCCTTAACCATCTCTAAAACATAAACTTAATCTCTCGTCTCATTCCTAACCTAAAACCTGAATTGAATCAGCTCTAACCTAATTTCTAAACTAAATCCTTTCTACCTAACAGCTGAACTTAACCATCTCTCGCCTAATTTATAACCTTATCATCTCAAACTTACAACCTTACCTTAACCACTTCTAACCTATTACCTAAACCTATCCACCTCTGACTTACTAATCAGTCAACTTTACCATATCTACTCTTAAACCTAAACCTAACCATCTCTGACTTACTAATTCCTAACTGTAACCATACCCTGATAACTTAACTTAACCATACCTTACCTAATGCTAAAAACTTAAACATCTAACAAGTTCAAATTATAAATGTATTAATGTAGTTAGTTCAACTTAATTTCCCAGAACTGTGGTCCCATGAGTGATGTCCTGAAACTGCAGCCTTAATAGTGTGCTGCTGCACTTGCAGGAACATACGGTACTAGTGAATTCAAGGCTTCTGATGATTCTCCCCCAGTCAGCAGGGTTGCCAGATTGGACACGATTCATCTATTATTTTAAAAGCAACCATTTTTTTTTAAGATGATCTAACCGTGGCAAAAATCGGTGCAAATAAAACTCCGAAGAAATATGTACAACCTTGACAAGTTATGAAAGTATTAAAGCAGAACCGGCGCACATTCGAAGTTGATCTGTTTAGTCAACACAAATCTGGCAACCCGATCAAATAGACGTCAGTGTGGTATACGGAGGAGTTTGCTTCTGGTAGCTTTTGTTCAGTTGCTGTTAAACTACAAATCAGTCTATACTTGATATAGCACTGACCGTAACAACATACATGGACAGACTTTTATTTGAAAAGCGAGCCATTTAGGTAAGTAGGACCAAGTAAATGCTGTTGTATCCCACTGCTTCAAGACATTATGCTGCTAGCAAGCTAGCGTTGCGCATGTGAGAGTGATGGGGTCTTCAAGCTCCTTGTAGCAGGCAGGCATTAGCACGCTTCGTTGTTTACATTATTGCGGTACATTGTTCTCTCTCTCAAGTAAATACTCGAGTGGTCTGATAGACAATATGTCACATGTGATCTATTCTCTGTAAGCCTCAGATATACTGTGTTGAGGCTTATTCTCTTAGTTTATAGGGTGAAAATCACTAGTGGATCTGGACATAACACCAAATAGTACCATATCTTTATTTGTGTTGACTGTTCATTTACTGGCTAAATGTTTTGTCTGTACTACTACTGTTTTGTTAAAGATATTTGGAATCAATGAGCGTTTGTTTTTCCTGTGGTCATGTTTTGCAAGCAATGCCTGGTAAAGAGACACTGTCTCAACAAATGTTGATGAAATTAGCCAATTACAATGAACGAGTATATTCAGAAAGTGTAAACTCGTGTGGAACAATTTCAAACCAAGATAGAAAGATTTCTACTCTATACCCACTAATCGTGAGCAAATATATTGGGCGCTATCATCCATATACGTTATTCCATAATATATCTGGAGATGGTGTTGGTTCGCAACGGGCTGATTGACACATTTAACGTCAAAAGTAAAGCCATTAGCTGGCTTTCCTGGTCTTTGATTGCAGGGAATGAGAAGTGTGCTAGTAATCTAACTAAAAAAGTTAAATGTTCTGTCTTTTATAATTTTGCAGTGTGGTGTCTTGTTTACACAAGCTGTCACACCCTGTCGTTTACAGCCCTGCCGTACGCAATATGGCTATTTTTACAACCATGGGTCTGAACCAGTAGTCATTAGCTCCATTGTTCTAGAGGCAGGGATCTTTCCCCAAACTTCAAAGCAGTGATTTGACGTGTTATATGTAGGTTAATGCATCTTTCTAGAGTAAAAATAGTTTATCCATCTTTGTTCAAGTGAAATTGTACACAGATTTACAGTCCACACTGTATAAGCCTCCTACCCACATCAATCTTCCTTACTAGGAAGAGTCTTAGTGTCATAAATAGACGCTAAATAAAATAACTGCCACCCATAAGTTACTTAATTGTAATTGCTTTCCAAAACTGCATATGTTTTTGATATGCAGAGTGTCACTACTGGTTTTGTCTAGACATGTTGATTGAATTAACAGCCTCTTATCTCATCAGGCGTTGTCCAGGAAGGGGTGGAGGTCTTGGCTAGGTATTATAAAAGCCTAGTTTGCTGTTTGCTGCTTCGGTAGCCTCCGAGCTGATTTACGAGAATGTGTTTATTGTAGCAGTATTGATGTCAAGTGGAAATGCCTTGGGCGTTTAGCGATAGGTTTCCATTTTGCTATTGTGAAGCTCCTGTCTATCTGGTAGCTCCTCCTCAGCCCAGGGCCCTTGGAGCTCTCGGTGCCATGTGCTTGACATGGCACCGATTCCTCTTTCTCTGCCCTCACTATCTTCGTTATGATTGATTGTGTTTCAATGGGTTATGAGCGTGTATCCTTGTGCTCTATTTGTGCTTGTGGAGTAAGGGAATAGACAAGATCCGCCGAAGGAGTATTCTGTGTGTATGCCTTATGGCTGTGTTACTTCCTGACATAATTACTTTGTTTGTTAAAACAAAAATGCCTAACTGTACATTTACTTTTCTAGGAATCAAAAGACGACCCTGGATTGAACCAAACTTGTCACTGGTTGGACCGACGCTAATCCTCCACACATTTCCACTGGTTTTAACGCATCGCTTCTCAAGATGAAAACCATGTTTGTAGTCGGGCTCCACCACTGACCTGCTAACTGCACTACAAACATGGAGAGGAAACGCCGAAAGAAATGAATCAAGCTGCTCAGGACTTAAAAAATGTGGACTCAATCACCGAGCTCTGGACTTGAAATGCTGGGTCCCAATTCTTAACACCGGATCCTGCGTTCAGTAACACTTAATTCATTACCCAGCCTTACCCCTATCTAATGGTGTGGGTCTACCAAGGAACCGCCATGCCTCTGCATCCCATCGGGGTGTCCCTGTTGTTGGGGCTGCTGCTCGGCCTTCTGCCCATGGTGGGAACGGAGGCAGAGGGCGGAGCCCAGCAGCCTTATGACCCTCCCACCAGCACAGAGGCCCCGCCCTCCTCCTCCGGCTCCAATTGCTCCGACCTCACGGTGAAGCTGGAGTTCTCCACTCGGGTGGTGGAACACGGTGAGGGAACATGGGTTAATTCTCTAAAAAGTCCCTTGTTTCTCTTAGGTTCTGTTTGGGTTTGAGTCCTCCCGAAGCCTTTTCATTAGCTAGCGTTGGAGAAGGGGATCCCACAAGATGTTTGTCTGAGCTATTCCTTTTGGACACAACATGCCATCAGTGGTGATATCGGTATTGCAGGCATTGTGCTGAGGAATAGATTGCAGCACAATAAGTCTGGTTCACGTTACTTGTTTTTCTGCTCTCCCACATATCATCTTGTCAGCAATATAAAAGCAGGCAGGAGTGTATTGTTGTCTCTATATTTAGAAATGTATTGTTACGTAATACAGGTGATGCAGGTCTTACTACTGGGATTTAATCATTACCCAGCATCATTGTGAGTGTAATGCTTTTCATTCACTTGTCCTATATTAATGGGCTGTTAAACTGCAACTCCCCAGCTGCAGAGAGTTTCAATACGCTTACAGTTTGTCCTTTCTTTACATTATTCCTGGAGTTTTATTGTTGAGATAGTTGGGTATGTCATGCTCAGAGATGGTTTGTGGCAGGATATCTGTGAGTTTAACCCGCCCATAGCACAGCCTTCTATCATTACATTCTATCATTGAGTTAGAAAATTATTATTAAGTCCACAAATGGATAATAGACCAAGAGGTAGATCATATTTGGATATTTCATGAAATTCATTCATCAATGTTTGCCCACATTTCTTGTGTTTCTGATGGGTTTTTAGTTTTCAATATTGTTAATTATCTACACCTTAAAACCGTACCCACCGAACCCTTATCATTTATATCACATGCTCTATAAATATAAAGCATTATTGGAAATATGTGCATTCAGCGCGCTCTGTCTCATAACAACGCGCTCTGTCTGTTCCATATGCAAACAGTCTTCTTTATTTTCCTTAATTTAAATAGGCTTTTTCTGCACTTTGTTAACGGGTCAGTGAAGACACAGGAGAGAGTGTCGGCAGCAGACATAGGGAATGTATGCACCGCCCTGCAGGTCGGACTCAGAATCAGATCTGAGTTGCTCAATTCTGGCCAGCTTGTTAACACACTGGCAGGCCGGGCCGCTGGGCCGCCTACACAGACTGCTTCCTAACACGGCTCTCCTGCCCTTCCCTCTGTGCAGAGTACATCGTCGCCTTCACTGGCTACTTCTCCGCCAAAGCCCGTAGCCTGTACATCAGCAGCGCCCTGAGGAACGCCGCGGACGGGGTCTTGGAGTGGCACATTGTTCCCCGGGAGAACCCGGCCTCTGACTTCCCCAGCGACTTTGAGGTGGTCCACATGCGGCAGGCGTCGCATAGCAACCTGGTGACGCTGGAGGACCACCCGTACATCAAGCGCGTCACACCACAGCGCAAAGTGTTCCGGACCCTAAAGTACACCCCATGTGAGTCGTCGATGCTCGCATCACACACATTGTATGGATTCACTGTTTTCATTGTTGTTATTTGTGACGGCCATTTGTATTTTTTGAGAATGCTGATATCGTATACTCTGTTTCAGTCTGTAATGATTTGAATACTTTAGTTTGTCTTGATCAACGAAACTTTAGCCAACACTTTGGGCTCTGGTTAGTTGCAGCCCTAAAGTGTCATATTTTCAGCTTTAGTTTATTTCACAAGCAGCATTGCCGAATTTTACAATTATTGATTGGCCTCTGACCATAGTCCATCATTATATCTGTCGGTCTTTCTCTCTTGCTCTCTGTACACTTGATATGAGGCGAGGTGTGTGGGTGTGGGCGTGTGTGTCACTGCAGTCTGTGTTTGTGTAGTGGAGGTGTGTGTCTATTATTGCAGTCTGTGGAGTTTGTGTATGAACTTGTATGTTGTTGAATACTACACACACACACACACACACACACACACACACACACACACACACACACACACACACACACACACACACACACACACACACACACACACACACACACACACACACACACACACACACACACACACACACACGAGATGGTGTGTGTGTCTGAGAGCCTGTGTGTGTCTGTGTCCCTACACGGGGGATATGAAGCCAGAAACACAGGGTGTCTGTGTTTCCACATGGAGGAGTACTAAGTGAAGCTGTCTGGGGGTGGGGTTGCTGATCGCCTGCTGTACCTGGCGATGGATGAAAGCTTTCAGTGTGTCCTGAAACACACAGCTTTCGGCACGAGTCTTTCGGTGCCAGGGTTACGAGGCGGTGGTGGGATCTCAAAGTCCATAATGAGAAAGCTAACATTGTTATTGTTCATTGTTTTGTCTTCCCATTTTCCGTATTTCAGTGGCAGAGGACATTGGTTGCCCCACACTTATTATCTGAACACTTTAATTCATGGACAAAAACATCTATTAGACCAGGAAAGGATGGGAGCAATGAACATTCAATTACATCTTTAGGCAGCATGGCAAGAAGAGAAGCAGAACAGCCTGCCTCTGATTCTTTTTGCTCAAGACCAGTGACGGTTCTTCTTTGAAACCAATCATTCTCAACTGATTCAATGTGTAGGGTTTCATGCACCTATATGGCAATAATGACGGATAGGAATGCACTGATTCTACTTTTTTCAGACCAAGAACAAGTACTTACATTTGAGTACCCTCTGATACCGAGTACCGATATGACTACTAAATAATACCGTAACAGTTTAAAGAGCCAGAGAATGGTTCAGCAGAGAGATCTCGGGAATAGGGGGTGTGTTATCGCCATGGTCATTGTACTGTATTTGTCCGCGAAG
The DNA here is from genome assembly GCF_031168955.1 of Gadus macrocephalus. Taxonomy (NCBI): domain Eukaryota; kingdom Metazoa; phylum Chordata; class Actinopteri; order Gadiformes; family Gadidae; genus Gadus; species Gadus macrocephalus. The sequence continues at coordinate 13,781,557 of NC_082390.1, forward strand.
CCCAACCCTCAGACTCAGGTTTTATATTAGTCGATGCTCCTCAGACGGAGCGTCCCCATCCACACACACACCGTAGCGGTATACAATACGTTTCCAAAAAGCTCCACTTTCTCTCGAAAGCCACAGTCAACCGCCGCCCAGGCAGAGGTCACACAGACCCCGCCGCCGATGCACCTAGGTCTTGACTTCCAAGCGCCTCTGACGTCACGAGTGGAACCTTCATCGTTTTTTGGGGAAAAGGGCAAAAACATCGGATTCTACCCTTTATTCCTCTAAACTGGGGACTTGGTTCAGTATCTGCACCTAAATGGCATAGATTACTATGTTGATGATCATTTCAGACAAATTACCATGAAGAAGAAAATAAAAGGTTATGTTGCGTAAAGTGGCATCGGGTGGTTGTATCTTAGAAGTTTTATGAGTGCATGAGTACAGTATCGGTTCTATGTACTGGTATTGGTGCATCCCTAAAGACAGATAGTTTGGCTGCTCATACGCAGCCAAACTAAGAGGGAGGGAGGGAGAGAGGAATAGGAGTAGGAGAGGAATAAACAGAAATAAAGAGAGGACAAGGATTGATGATGCCAATGAAAGGGAAAGTAATTGCTTACCATGAGGGAGAAAGCCTTATGGAAACGGTAAAAGAGAAAAGCGTGGAATCAGGATGTGGGGCCGTGCTGCTGATCGGACGGCACCTCCATTTAAGATGGAAGGAAACCCCATGAGGCCAGCACTTTGAATCGGTCCTCAGTTGTCTGGTCCCGGCTCTGCGTCAAGCCGTCCATGCTCTGTGTCCTCACAGCACCTGAACCCAGCGGCCCTTGCAATGACACTCGTTGGACGGAGAAGTGGCAGTCGTGGCAGACATCCCGCCCCCTCCGGCGGACCAGCCTATCCATAGGCTCCGGGTTCTGGCACGCCACAGGCCGCCACTCCAGCCGCCGCCTGCTGCGGGCCATCCCTCGCCACGTGGCCCAGATCCTCCAGGCCGATGTTCTCTGGCAGATGGGACACACCGGTAGGACCCCTGAACTCTGACCTCCAGCCCTATTGACATGACTTTACCACTTATGAGCTTTGTTTATAGAGCACCCTTCAGACAAGGTCTTGCAAATCAAAGTTTCACAGAATAAAACTGGATAGATTACTAATAAAATATAATGTGTATGTGTCTGTTTGTGTGTGTGTAGGTTCTGGGGTGAAGGTGGCAGTGTTCGACACAGGCCTTAGTGAGAAGCACCCTCATTTCAAGAACGTGAAGGAGAGGACCAACTGGACCAACGAAAAGACTCTGGATGATGGTGAGAACGGGTGTGATGATGATGCTGATGGCAATATTTGAAATGCCAAATGAAGACTAATATGATATGGATGATGTGGCTATAAATAGTACCAAGAGTGATATGGGTCACTGCTTCCATTCAAAGGATTGACATCAATATGTCTTAAATCTGTGGCACTATGCGCGTGCATGTGTTCCAATATTCCTAATTAAAAAAGGTTTTTTTTCATTTTTTTTTTCAGTTTGGCAAGATATGGTATATTAATAAAAAGAGATCAGACTGGGCTCTTCATATGTTGACTGTTGTTTTTTGGGCAAATATCTTCAAGCCTACAGTGGAGTTCTGAGTGTTCGCCTGAGGCCTACAGTGCAGTTCTGAGGGAGTTTCTTGCTCTCTCTGCAGGGCTGGGTCATGGCACCTTCGTTGCGGGAGTGATTGCCAGCATGAGGGAGTGCCAGGGCTTCGCCCCAGACTCGGAGCTTCACATCTTCAGGGTCTTCACCAACAATCAAGTAGGTCTACCAATTTTGTCAATGAGTTCATACTAATTCAAAGTGGCATGTGAAGCCAAGTGAAGCCAGCAGAAGAGTAATATATTAGGAGGTTGAATAAGATGTATCAGTGTGTTTTGTGCAGTGGGTGTAGGTGATGGAACTTGAGCGTGTCACTTCCAGTATCATTAGACATGGCATGACCAGTTTCATCATTTCCGCCACCTGTTTATGTATTTCTGAAATGGGTAATATTGGATTCTGCGTGCGTGTTAATTGTCCTAATAGCCCCCTCTGTCTGTCCTCCATGTGAGGAGGTGCTTTGCACCACCATGTGATGTATAACCGGTGTGTCCTGGTCCACAAGGTGTCTTACACTTCCTGGTTCCTTGATGCCTTTAACTACGCCATCCTGAAGAAGATCGACGTTCTCAACCTCAGCATCGGGGGGCCTGACTTCATGGACCACCCCTTTGTTGACAAGGTGATGTCATTACCTGAATCCCTACTTTATTGTTGTGTTAAATGAAACCGGTTATGTATGTAATTGATAGTCAATTAAATGCCTTGTTATTCCAATGCATTAGACGGTGCTCTAAGGCACCGGTGCCAATGCCTCTACCCATTCTTGTGTCACTCAGTTAATTACTAGTGTATCATATTATATGACAAACTTTATCTAACCATTTCTCACTTTTAGGGTCTGTTTTTGTTTTTTTTCGTTAGCTAAAGATTCCCCCCTCAAAAATATATGACTATATTATAATGTTAGAATTCATGCTGGCATAGGTGAAATGCCATGGAAATGGTATATGTTTTGGAGCCAACGTCTTTCAACAGAATGCATAAATCCAGCTGCAGAACGGCAATCCCTTCGTAGATCCTCCAGGCGCTTAGATACCTCAGTCCAACCTGTGGGTAAAGTGTTCCCCGCTCGTGCTCTGTCCCTCGTTCTCCAGGTGTGGGAGCTCACCGCCAACCGCGTCATCATGGTCTCTGCTATCGGCAACGACGGACCTCTGTACGGGTGAGTGAGTTGCGCCACCCCTCAGGGCAACGGGGCATGCTTGGATCAGGGTCCATGTGTACCGTGGGTAACCTTATATCTTTGGTTGGATCTCAGCACGCTGAACAACCCCGCCGATCAGATGGACGTGATCGGGGTGGGGGGCATCGACTTTGAGGACAACATCGCCAGGTTTTCCTCCCGAGGAATGACCACATGGGTGGGTTTCTCTCACTTTCTCTCAACCTCTCTCTCTCTCTCTCTCTCACTCTTACGTAAACTCAGTAGAAACAGAGCTGCCGGCCGTGTCCCCAGCCTGCACCCCCCCCCCCCTCCTTTCATCCACCCACATCTTCTCTCTGAACAGCCGGCTGGATATAAGAAGGCCTCTTAAAGAACAACGACCCCACTCCCTTCCTCTCCCTGTCATAAAAGCCCTTCGGTCCAATATCACAAAGACAATCTCTTTCGCTCCATGACAATTTCCATTAGTCACACGTCTGCTCACACATTGCGCTCTGATGCTCTCGCTCTCACTCCCTTTTTGGTTCCCTCTCTCTTGCCCTCTCTTTGCCCAGGAGCTATCACGCAGCTATAGATTATTTGACTCTCTCTCTCTCTGTGTCTGTGCGTGTCTGTTTTCACACGCCCAGGAGCTACCAGGGGGCTACGGCCGCGTGAAGCCGGACATCGTGACCTACGGCTCGGGGGTGCGGGGGTCCGGGATGAAGGAGGGCTGCCGCTCCCTGTCGGGCACCAGCGTGGCCTCGCCCGTGGTGGCGGGGGCCGTCACCCTGTTGGCCAGGTCGGTAACCCCAGTCTCTGTGCAGGGGGTCCCCATCGCTCACGTTGAACGTCCTGGTTCATCGACTGCCTGTCAATGGACCAATGGACAGTTTGGGTTCAGGCTGCAGATGTTATACGGTGTACAGGCCAGCGTGACCAGACGTGTTGAAATGGTTTAGAGTCTGCTTGGGATTAAACCTGACGCCCGTAATGGATGCATTAGACGCACACGGGCACACCGAACCAGCAGTCCTCTCTTGCCTGCAGCACTGTGCTGAACCGGGAGCTGATCAACCCCGCGTCCATGAAGCAGGCTTTGATGGCGTCAGCCCGCAGGCTGCCCGGGGCCAACATGTTCGAACAAGGCCACGGGAAACTGGACCTGATAAGGGCCTACCAGATCCTCAACAGCTACCGGCCCCAGGCCAGGTGAGTGACGAGCACCACAGCCACCCTGTGGAACCCCACCACAGGTTTCCTTTCCACCCCAGTTCGCATTATCACTCGAATATAATTTCATAACTTTCCACTTTTTCTTTCCTAGCTAACAGTGAGGTGGAGAAGATCCTGAAAATGTAATCCCTATGTACTTAATCAAGAACACATTTTGTGTCTCTGATACCGAGTCCCGATATGAGTCCTAAATAATACCAACAGTTTGAAGAGCCAGTTAAGCCACTGGTTCAGCGCAGAGTTCTAGGAAAGAGGGGGCGTGTTATCGCCATGGTCGTTGTGTATCAGCGTTAGAATGAGTGATTTGTATATGAAATGTGTCAATTTAATTAGGACCCCAAGAATCTGAATCTCCGAAGAGATCCTGAGAGATTCCCTCCCCTAAAGTTGTTCAGGTGTGGATAGATCCCTGACCTGGTTAGGCGGTATCTCACGGAGGCGGAGTCTTTTAACTACATTGAGAATCTGTTCCACATCTATAACTACCCTGATCTGACCCCTGACCTCTGGATCACTGTTGACCTCTCACTCAGCCTCTCCCCCAACTACATCGACCTGACGGAGTGTCCGTACATGTGGCCCTACTGCTCGCAGCCCATCTACTACGGGGGCATGCCCACCATCGTCAACGTGACCATCCTCAACGGCATGGGAGTCACCGGCAGGATCGTAGACAAGGTATGCATGAGCACCGCCGATTTAATGGAACAGAGCCCCCTCTTCACTGTGAGTAAAGCAAAGACACTCTTTTGTGTACCACTGCCCTGAATTCAGAACTGTCCGTTAGTGTCTGGCGGAAAAAGCGGTTATTGGACTCACAGTTGAAGGGATGTAATGCTATGTAGCACATACTCCACCCACACCCCGCGCCCTTGACCATGTAGTAGTATATAGTATATTTTTTGCGTCCTGTCCTGCCGCTCTACCCGGGCTTCACCTCTATCCTCACCCAAACACCGGTTTTCCAGTGTCCACGCGACATTCTCATTTTATGTGCTACATGTGTGAAAGGGGCGCAACTCTGGACAGTGTCCAAAACTGATTCTCCCGTCATTGAGGGAAAAGGGCTCGTGTCACATTTCAAAATAGGACTTCAGCAGCCTGGAAATGTTGTTGTGGTACCTGTATTCACTGTGAGCTGCTTTTGGAGAACTGTGATGCCTAACCCTTCCTGCAACCCCCAGCCTATCTGGCAGCCCTACCTGCCCCAGAACGGGGACCACATCGACGTGGCCATGTCCTACTCGGCCGTGCTGTGGCCATGGGCAGGCTACCTGGCCATCTCCATCTCTGTGGCCAAGAAGGCGGGGTCGTGGGAGGGCGTGGCCCAGGGTCACGTGATGGTCACGGTGGCGTCGCCGGCGGAGAACGACGTGAGTGATTTAAAATAAGAACAGGGGAATGTAACGCTTGCTTTGGATTTTTCAGTGACTAGCTTATTTTAATAAATAAATCAAATCGTTTTACGACTAGCGCTAATTTATATCTGTATTTCGGTCTATGCAAGACCCTTATTCCTGTTGTAATGGTATTTTAAACACATTTAAAAAATGTACTTTTGTACTTTACAGTAACTCCATAAATCAAAGTCAACACTTCTATATGAGCACCCTGAGCACTTGGACAGATGGGCCCCTCCCTCCCAGATAGACCTACTCTTTCCAGGGTAGATAGACTAATAACAATGGGGTGCCAGCAGAGGCACATGAGAAGACGCCCAAACATGAATGGAAAGTGTGAGGAATCGTCTCAGGACCTCCTGGCTCTGAGTCATAGTGCCGTCAAGGCGAGGGCTGGTCTCCTCATTGACCTCGCGGCCGTCATGGCGGCCCCCAGTGTGTCGGGTCGTTAAAGGGTTTTAATATTAAATGAATGTGATTTGTCCTCTGCCCCTCCCCAGTCGGCGGTGGGCGGGGAGCTGACCTCCACCGTCAAGCTGCCCATCAAAGTGAAGATTGTACCGACGCCTCCCCGCAGCAAGAGGGTGCTGTGGGACCAGTACCACAACCTGCGCTACCCGCCCGGCTACTTCCCCCGAGACAACCTGCGCATGAAGAACGACCCGCTGGACTGGTGGGTGGAGCGGGAGGCCAACGCTCGGGACGGGATGGAACTAATGCACTAATGAGAAGCACATATAACGGCAGGCTGTAGGCCTTTTTCCACATCTTCGATGTGAAACATCCTTGAAGCCGTCATGGTTCTCAAAGTGGTTTTATTTGCCTTTATTTCTTATTTAATATTATTTATAGAGTGATAGGCTGGTACCTTTTCCTCCAAAAGCAGCACAGCGATTTATGCAAAAAAAACTGGATCTCAACCAGCGCAGGGTAAACACAGAAAAGATTAGAATAATACTGCAGGCCTACACATACAATTATTAAAGGTTAGACATCTTCTCTCACTAGGAAGATAAGGTAAATATCAATGTGGGCTTTATGCTAAATCTACAAGGCTTCCAAACACCTTTTAACATTGCCCAAACCTGATATGGAAACCTTATCATTTGTGTGTATAGTCATCTACCCTTTTGAGCAATCATCAAAACCAAATATCATATCGTATATCGTGCGATGCACTTTCTTTGCTACTCTATATCCGGTCCACCTTTCAAGCTGTGTGTTGGTGCGTGTGTGTGTGTGTGTGTGCGTGCAGGAATGGGGACCACATTCACACCAACTTCCGGGACATGTACCAACACCTGCGGAGCATGGGCTACTTTGTGGAGGTGCTGGGTGCGCCCATCACCTGCTTCGACGCCAGCCAGTACGGCACTCTGCTGCTGGTGGACAGCGAGGAGGAGTACTTCCCCGAGGAGATCACCAAGCTGAGGAGGGACATCGACAACGGCCTGTCCCTCATCGTCTTCAGCGATTGGTACAACACCTCCGTCATGAGGAAGGTCAAGTTCTACGACGAGAACACCAGGTAGGTTAGCGCGCCGCCGCCTTGCCTCGAGTGGTTGAGCCGCTGGTTGATTTGAAACCAGAGCCTTGTTAATTGGTTTATTTTGAGGCTCCTCTGTTGCTTGTCACACAGCGTGTTCAGTCAAGCTTGCCACTGACAGCGCTGATCGTTGAGTCGTTTTTGGTGTTGTTAAACGCCAGCTTTTATGTTGGAAATTAGGTCTGGCAATTATTGAGCTCTGGTCTTTTTTGACCTTGTTTTCTGATGTGATCCTTAGGCAGTGGTGGATGCCGGACACGGGGGGCGCCAACATACCGGCCCTGAACGAGCTGATCTCTGTGTGGGGGATGGCCTTCAGCGACGGGCTCTACGAGGGAGACTTCACCATGGCAGATCACGACAGTAAGAACACACACACAGACACATACACATTCATACATACCTAAAACGCCAAAAACAACTTAATGATCTGCACTGTCACTGGGAAGCTTTACAGAACCTACTGTGTTTCTTAAAATATAAATATATCTAGATATAGAGATAGATAGATAGATGCTTTCTCCTTTTTTTCTATTTCTTTCATATTATTTACAGATGCCAAAGAAATGCACCATTATTCAATATAGTAGTTATTTTACTTCCAGTTGAGCAGACATCCTGTCGTTACTTTAAAATTACATAAGAGAGCCACCCTGTTTTTAGGGACTAGATGCCTTGCTTTTATCTTATATCTCATAATGCATCTAATTTCTGAGGTATCTTCCGAATGTTATCTTGTGTTCCTTAACTAGCGGTCCCTGGGTATGTCTTGACTCTCTCTCCCTCTCTCTTTAGTGTACTATGCCTCAGGCTGCAGTATCGCCCGCTTCCCTGAAGATGGAATAGTGATCGCCAAAAATCTTAAAGACCAAGGTATTTATTTTGGGCTGTTAAATCATTTTATTTCCTTGAGAATGATGGCAAAGCCTGTCTGCGCTAGTCTGGTACACTGCGAGGAGCTGGAGTCTGTTCAAACGTGTGTGTGTGTGTGTGTGTGTGTGTGTGTGTGTGTGTGTGTGTGTGTGTGTGTGTGTGTGTGTGTGTGTGTGTGTGTGTGTGTGTGTGTGTGTGTGTGTGTGTGTGTGGTTTAGGTCTGGAGGTGTTGAAGCAGGAGACCGCAGTAGTGGAAGGAGTTCCAATCCTTGGACTGTACCAAACGCCATCTGACGGGGGCGGCCGTATTGCTCTGTATGGAGACTCCAACTGTATAGATGATAGCCACAGGCAAAAAGGTAAAAGAAAATGGAATCCTGAATGATTGTTTTGAGACAAATTGCTTGTTAAATCTAGCTTTGGTTAGTCAATAATAAAGTATTAAAAGAGGAACTTATGTCAGTTACAGGGTGATGTTTCAGTATTACTAGCCTATGAAAATAAAATAAACGCAATTGTACTGCAAAATGGATGAAACACAAGTACAACACTTAAAAATACGGATTCACTTTCACTCTACAGTTTTCACTCTGTAGAAAAAGTGTCAAAGCTGCTGTTTGTTCAAATAGTCACCAGGGATCACAGGCTGGTCACCATTACAAGCTGGTGCCTCACCAACACCTCTCAGGACCTTCTCTAACGTTCCCCTGGTTCTTCCATTCCAGATTGTTTCTGGCTGCTGGATGCGCTGCTGCAGTACACATCTTATAGCATGACTCCCCCTAGTCTGGTCCACTCCCACAGCAGAGTATCGGCCCCTCAAGGCACAGACCGCCCACTGCCACAAAGACTGGAAGGTAAGCATGGTTTTGAATGGTAATTGTCAGATATATATTTTGAATACGTCTCACATGATTGCATGTACATATGCAATGCAAAAACACTCACGTTCTATGTCAGTATATGTTCTACTCTTCTGTAAACATTCCTCCACTTTCCCTCGCAGGCAACCATCTCTATCGTTACTCTAAGGTGCTGGAGCCACACCTGGGCGATCCTAAGCCCCGCCCCTTACCTGCCTGCCCTCACCTGTCCTGGGCTAAGCCCCAGCCACTCAATGAGACAGCGCCCAGGTACGTTCGATCGCACATTATCCTACACACTACATATTTTGTAGTTCTGTAAAGGGAATAACTCAAGCGAGGTGCGTTGTTGGCTGATGTTTTCTTACAGCTATTCTGTTCTTGCAACTCGTTAATAGGTTTTTACCTCAACCAGACAAAATTCTAGAAATTGCTCTCAACTGCGCTTGATGGAGTTTGTGCATTGCCCTCCCTGTATTCCTTCTGTCTCACCCTCTCTCCTCCCCCTCCCCTTTGGGTCACCCTCCTGTATTCCTTCTGTCTCTCACCCTCTCCCTCTCTTACTCTCTTGTATTCCTAGTAATCTGTGGAAGCACCAGAAGCTGCTCTCGGTGGACCTGGACAAGGTGGCTCTGCCCAACGTGAGGCCCTACCGGCCCCAGGTCAGGCCTCTGTCTCCTGGGGAGAGTGGGGCCTGGGACATCCCTGGTGGTGAGTCCAAACCGTCATAAGTTCAATACAAAGAGCTTTAATTCACTTTAAGGTCTAATTCCCGGGGCGGCCCGGTGGCTCAGCGGGTAGATCACGTACCATTAAAGGCTCAGTCCTTACCGCAGCGGCCCGGGTTCAATTCCTGACCGTGGTCCTCTGCTGCATGTCTTCCCCTCTCTCTACTATACCTTCCTGTCTACGTTACTCTGCAATAAAAAGGATAGAACCTTCAAAAATATATCTTAAAAAAAATAAAGTCTAATTCCCCTCTTTCAGCTTGATTTTAGAACAACTTTTTTTTACTTCTGTTGTGTATGAGCAATAGAGTGAGCGATGTTGTACATGAAATGAGTGAAACTATCACAAAATCCTATGCAAACACATAGGATTTTACCTGTTTTCTCTAAATTACTTATTTCAGTAACCGTGATCAAATGGCATAGATTACCAGTATGATGATCATCAGAAATGTTGCGAAGTTTAAAACAAAAAACCAACAGATTTGGTTTCACTGTCCCTTTACCACCAGACCAGATCAAGGTCAGGATCTGACTCTGGCTACATGCCAGACTATAAGCTGCTAAGGCTTGAGACTCCCGATGGTATTGCTGAGTCTGTTTCTCCTTCCACTCACCGGTCACTTCCTGTCTTTGACTTCAGGGATAATGCCTGGCCGCTACAACCAGGAAGTGGGCCAGACCATCCCCGTCTTTGCGTTCCTGGGCGCCATGGTGGTCCTGTCCTTCTTTGTGGTACAGCTGACCAAAGCCAAAAGCAAACCCAAGCGCAGGAAGCCCCGTGTGAAGCGCCCCACCTACTTACAGCAGCAGAGCCCCGCCCCCAACGCCACCGCCACCATGGCAACAGGCAAGAGCCCCACCGTTTGATTGGACCTATGGCTGCTGAACGCGGCCTGATGCGTGGGAGTGGACACCATGAGGCCTAATGCATGGATCATGGCAGAATGACCCATGAACTCTACCGATGCTGAGACCCAAGGGCACAGGAGGGGGAATCCAGCTTTTCTTAAACACAAACACTATCAGACTGCTTTCCCATTTTTTTCCATCGGTTCTTGAATGGTTCTGTGCCTAATGGTTATCAAAGTCTGTGTGACCTGTGTGTATCTGCGTAGAGTATTGAGCTGTTTTGGACAGTATTACACACACATTCACATAATGACACTACATACAAAACCGACCAGGAGATCAGTCCACTTTCAAGGAAATGGAAAATGTTGCCCAAAATTCTTACATTGTTCATTTAAAGAAAGGGATATTCTTTGCTTGACTTTTCTTTGACTGAAACGTCTCCATGACATTTTTATATTTATTGCATTTGTTTGTATTCAAATGCATATTCCATAAAACTAAACGCGGCAACGCTTTGACATTGACAACCTTTATACATACACACTCACAGGTATTTACAAATGACCCATCCCTCGACCTCATCTTGGTGTTTTTGTATATTTCATTTGTCTTAATTGGTATCGTTTTGTCCATCTATGAACTCTTATGAACAGCCTTTCTGTTAACCTATTCCCTACAATGATTCACGATTTCACTGTATATAAAATAGCATTGACAAACTGTTGAAAATGTATTTCATCAATAAAAAAAAAGGCATCACCCTGGCTCACGTCATTAAAAATCTGGTTTTATAGTAATAGTTCTGAGTACGTATATTTGACGTAAACATGAGGTGAAATTCTGTCAATTGTTTCTCCAAAGATATTTTTTTGGGTTGCTTTTATACGAGGTAGTAAATCAAATAATCAAAATTATGATTAGGATCTTAAGGCAATTTCAGGGATTGAAAGACTAGTGAGAGTGAAAAATTAATTCTGCTTAGAGACTTTACACATTGGGTCTAGCTGGAACACGCATAAACTCGGCTATGAAGGAAAATCTAAATATATTTATGGCTATATGTTTTATGTTGTGGCAAAGTATCTTTGTCAATCTGGCTCTGTTTTTGAGATAAAAATGTGTATAATTGCAGACTTCAATATTTGCAATGTGCCCGTGCAGACTGCCCTGGTTTCCTATGTGCGTCAACAACATACATATTCAACCGATTGTTCAAGATGATCATGAAGATAAGGAGGTTAATACCTAATGCTGGTGTTACTTTACTTTTTTTCCCTGTAGTGGATATTCCAACAAAATAATACTTCTGGTTGATTTTCTGTTGTATTTTTTTAAACATAGACATAACATGATGTCAAATTTCTATATTTTTTGTTGTAATGTTGGAAAAAATAAGAAATCCGAATTAAACACTAATCATTGCACTTGGCTGGTGAACTGTTGTATTGCCTATACAGCCATTCATAGTATTAAAGGCAGGATGCATTATTCAGGTAAGAGGGGAAGAATATTGAGGATTTATTTAAGGGATCATATTCCTCATTGAATCCTTAATGGTATTTCCACTTCTCTACTCACAACACAATTGCTGGGACATTCGAAAAATGTAAAGCCATTTTATCAGCTTCACTGTTGATGCGGATGCTGGATAGATGGTCTAACCAATCATCAAGCTCATGCTGACCTTATCCACATGCTTTAAAAGTCCTCTTCCTTCCTAGCTGTCTGCTTCCCTCAGCTGGTCACCCACCATACCCCACCCACCATACCCCACCCACCATCAGTCCGACCCAGCTCCACCTGGACCCGGAGGAGCAGACCAGGACGGAGGGATGCCTCAGTACTCTATCTATTTACTCTTCTCATGTCATTCACGTTGTCTGGTGTAACATCAGGATTGTATTCATTTCATGAAGTCTCTCAAAGTAGAAAAAATAACCATTTCAACACAACATGCTCCACTCATTAAGGCTTATCCAAACTCTGTCTACATGTAGCTGTTCACTATTTCAATTGAATTCAGCCGATGGTTAAGGAAGAATTGTGTGCCATTCTTTTGGCTGGATTCTAGATCCCATAGGCTGATGCACTGTGGTGGTTGGGCTATGAGCTGGACCCATGGATGCAGGCTGACTGTTTGGGCGGTACGCTGGTGTGCAGGGCTCTAAGCCTAATGGGCCCATCAGCCTGTGAATCTGTCACCCGGCCTCTTCCATGACGGCCCCGTCGGCTGGCTAATCTCCTCGGACCTTGGGAAACTCTGGGGAATGCCCCTGGAACCATCCAACGGCGCTCACGAGATTTTGGGAGAAGTTGACGGCGTGCCAAGAGGTCACATGACCTCATTCCCCTCCTCGGTTCCCAGGTGCAGCGATGCACCGCCAGGGGCCACGCCGGTCACCTGGTCGTCCCGGTTACGAGACGCCAGGGGCCCCAGGGAGACGTCCAGGCGCATCCGCCGCCGCCCCACCTCCACTGCATCCCTTCCCCCTCACCACAGTTATGAGCTCCACGTTGAGATCTGCTGATCCTGCTATGTCCTTACTAAATCAACGGTGGATTATCCTCTATATTTTGATGTGCAACAGGGATTAGAGGCGCCTTTGGGTGTTAACTGAATAACTGTTCCGTTAGGAATCCAAAATAGTTTATATTTGAATGCATTGAAGAATCCAGTCTTGCTAAACTTCTTCATACCCATCATAAAACTTATAGTCAAAGTGATCCATAAAGGCCATTTAAAGGCACCCAGTGCAACTTTCGAGGCTTAAAAATAAACATTCAATTTCTAGTCTTTTTTACACGTAGTAAGTTTCCATAACTCCATACCATTACATACCGACATTCAAGCAGCAAAGATGAGACGTCGTTGTGTGGTGAGAACTGATAGAAAATCGATAACAAGAACAATGCCGCCATTTTCCTTATTTTTTGTAACCTACAATAAATAAAGCAGGCTTCCTGTCAATGGAAAAATGGCTTCTCCCCACCGGCGATTGTTGTTGTTTACGATTTTTAAGGGAAATTAAGGGAATAAAGATTAAGTTCCTTGAACAGAAAACAAATAATTTAGAAATGTAAATCATTAGGCCTATAATTTGGTCCACCAATAACATTCACAGTCATTACCAAATCAAATCTGCAATTTATTTTGTTGTTATGTAATTATTTAATATTCCCAATGCCTGTATAATTCAATTGATATGTGCAATTAAATAACTGTCATGGTCTATGACTTCAATATTGTCTCTTTCTGTCCAAGGCTACTTTGATGATTCGGGAAATAGACAGACCAAACACAACAACAACAACAACTACCACTAAACAAAAATTCTTGATCACTCCTCTTATGGTCTCTTTATTTCCCCTTATTTTCTTTCCCTGCGCTTTGGTTTCAACCTGCTGCTCTTTCTCCATCCATCCCTAGAGGCAACCTACCTTATGGTCGCCAATTACTGATGTTAAACTGTGTATAATTTGTCATTACGAATGCAAGCCTTGTAGATTATAAGATTATGGCATGACTACGATTATAATGGGTGGTTTAACAAGATCAAATGCAAAGGAGAAGATAGCACGTGTGTGGAAGGGGACGCCTTTATATTTGGGCATGGCATTAGCACCGCAGCCCGCCTACAGCCCCTCCCTTCTCATCGCATCAGGTCACCTGTCTTAAGGAGAGGGCAGGCCGATGTGAGCACGGCGTTCGACACCTGAGCAGCAAAGGTTTGCGCCAAGAAGTTCGTAATTAGGCCGCGAGCGTGTCCAGCCGTTGAAGCATGGAGGAGTTGGCTCGAGAGAGCATTAGCTTACTGACATCTGTTTCAGCCAAGCCCGCGCTCACCGTGGACGGTCCTCGGCTCGGTTCGTTGGGGGCCATTTGTATCATGCTGAAATCTGCCCTGGGCGCCGGGCTGCTGAATTTCCCCTGGGCCTTCGAGAGAGCTGGTGGGATCCGAATCGCCATCACCGTTGAGCTGGTTGGTCATCCGACAGATTTATCTATTATTTTTCACACATATCCTGTGCCATGCTTTGCTGGGTTCTAGCAGGTGATGTCAAAACAATCATTAACAAGTTGGTGAGTAAGAGAGGCTACAATAAGATTTGTATAACGAAACAACTGGAACACATTTTTTGTGTGGTTTAAAGAAGTAGTGAGATGGTCAATTTCACATAATGGCAATGTTTCATTTTCCCACACACTTCCACACACACTTTTCAGGCCATTAAGTGAGGTCTTTGATAGCATTGAAATGGACCGTCAAGAGGAGCGTTCTGCAAACCTCTAGTTTGGAACACAATCTATTTAAATTTTGACTAATTGCTTTTCAATTAGATTTTAGTAGTTTTTCATTGGTACTTTCGTGTGGGTCTTTGATTTTGACTGAAACCAAAGAGCAATGTGCTTTTTTTTATATTAGACCATCAGTCCTTTTGACATCTAGAAGGGCCAAGGCTTTTGTTACTTTTCATGAATTTCAGGGCTCAGTTTTGAAGCTGGCTATTTCTTCCTTTCATTAAAGGCACCCAGTGCAACTTTATGTAAACATTCAATGAAAAATAAACATTCAATTTCTAGTCTTTTTTACACGTAGTAAGTTTCAATAACTCCATACCATTACATATCGACATTCAAGGAGCAAAGATGAGACGTCGTTGTGTGGTGAGAACTGATAGAAAATCGTAAACAACAACAATCGCCGGTGGGGAGAAGCCATTTTTCCATTGACTGGAAGCCTGCTTTATTTATTGTAGGTTACAAAAAATAAAGAAAATGGCGGCATTGTTGTTGTTATCGATTTTGTATCAGTTCTCACCACACAACGACGTCTCATCTTTGCTGCTTAAATGTCGGTATGTAATGGTATGGAGTTATTGAAACTTACTACGTGTAAAAAAAGACTAGAAATTGAATGTTTATTTTTAAGCCTCGAAAGTTGCACTGGGTGCCTTTTTAAAGGTTTGCTCTGAACAGTGGGTTCATTCCATCCCCGCTGAGTGGTTCTTCTTTAGGCTTCTTCTGTAAAGTGAATACCTACATGACATAATGGTGCAACTATTGATACGATACTGCCTTATCAAGTGACCTCCTTCTCCATGACTGCATGATGTTCACTTAATCCTTTCTCTTGGACAGGAGTATGACTCAAGCCGTTATCAAGTTGTATTATAAGTCTGCTTCAGAGTGGGTCAGGGGTCTGTTGGAAACGGAGCAGTTTGGACATTCATTCCAACTCTGCCATTTAGTTACTACAGCCAAAAGGACCATAAGGAATGGGGACTGACCATTCGCCTTGGAATTAAATGATCTCTTTATTCACCTTGTGCCCATAATGGCCTCCCGCCTACTTTATCCTTTTGACCTCCCACCTCGTCGTCTCCATTAGTGCAGGTTGAGGGGAGCTAACACCGTGGCTGTCAGACATCCAGGCTCCAGTTGCCCATTTTAAATGGGTCCATTGGCCACTAAACCCTTTTCAATAGTGTTTGGGCTAATGTTATTTCCTGCTCTGTGAACTTTGCAGGTATTGGTCTTGACATGGTTTTACTGGGTTATTTTAGATTTATTGGCTGTTCACATTTCAGTCTGTATACATTTGACCAGCCTAGCTGACATTTTATGGACAAAATTATTTTTAGAAGAAAAATGTTAATAAATTAGAGCAAGAGCGAATTCTCAGCTCTCAACTTTTCTCTTGAAAATATGTTTAAATTAGATGAAATTTTAGCTATGCCGCAGTTACCATTTTCACTGTCCCAGCCGATCCTCTTTATGCTCAAATAAATAAATGAAGGACCTGGGTTTGTTTTTTAGTATTATCTGCTGTTAGGCTACTCATGCAGTAGACTGTAATGGTGCAACATGTCTGGTAGGTAATAGGAGAGTTGTGTTTAATTGAATCAGTTTTTCCTCAGGTTGAAATTAGAGTTTTGGTTTTAGTACTTTCCAACTGTTCCCACCCAATTCAGTTCCTCTTCCCGTCCTGTCCATTAGGGCTGGCCCGAAGACATAATTCCAAGCTTCGAATAATTGTTACGTCTCCAAACGAATATCAGAAAATGGACCTCTGAAGAATAAGTCTCATCTAATTTAAACGTCAGTGAATAAGTCCCGCCTCCGAGGCTCCTGGTTCCATCGGTCAAATGTCTACAAGAAATGACATGGGGTTTATGAATGAACGTACATAACAAACTCTGTAGGTGGCGAAGAAGTAAAAGCTGCTCACGTTTTGAACTACACACTTTTTCCATCTAGATTCCACTTGGGTTTTGGAATGTCGGTGCCGTTAAAGTATCATTTATAATAGTTTACTACTTTAACAGCATCGACAATCTAAAACCCAAGTCATTCAGAACCCCCATGTTATTTCCCATAGACATTTGACCGATGGAATCAGGAGCTTCGGAGGCGGGACTTATTCTTCAGAGGTCTATTCTGAAAATAAAGTGCCTTCATAGTGTATATCTTTCACTGCCTGTAAACGGAGCAGGCAGCGGCCGCTCCTGCAGAATCTAGTTTTTATCAACTGATGATTTTCTGAATTGGTGCAATATGGAAAAACAAATGGGGAAAACGACCATATCACGTCAGTGGCTTTCAGATCCACTCATCAGTGAGTTTGACTTGGTTTCAAAGCAGCCTAAAAGCTTCTGAACACACACGGTTTCAAAGTATGAGGGTAGGCTTACGTCCAATCGTCACAAGGCAAGTGGGTGGTTTGAACATTGTGCAAAGTTTTGAATAAATTTCACGGCAGGACCAGTGCTTTTTACCTGTTGATAAATCCTAAAGGTGCTATTGTGAGGGACGGATCGCCATTAAAGGAAAAACATTGCTACCTGCATCACTAAGTTATTAGTAGGTAGAGCTTGTTGGTGTCTTTTGAATTCGTTTGAACATTGAAATGTTATTAAACCAAAAATACATTAAAGCCCTATGGTAGGGGGTTTATTGGCTTCCTTAATGATTGAATATCAAAAACTAAGTAGAAAATGCATTTCATGCATAAAAATGCGGTAGGTGCTGTAGTGCAAAGTGAGGTTGAAAATATGTTTTGGTAAAGCCACATTGTTTAAGACTCAACGAAATGTTAAAGGGCTTAAATCAAGTGATGGAGTAAACATGCACACCATTAAATAGAAATGGTTAGAAACAAATAAAGTTAAGGGTTAAACGGATCGTGTCCGTCCGTCCGTCCTTATTCCTTCACATCTAGTTCATTGAAATAAGCTCATAAAATGGGAGAACACCAGGATTTGTATCGAGCACCTAGCCTCTGTGTATGCGACGTGACTTCACAAGCTCTAGCCTCAACGGAACACGACTGTAAATATACAAAGCGGGTACGAAATTAAACTGATAAATAAAAAAAATTATAAATGATATCGAAATTTTGTTTTGATTTAATTGAAGATACAAGTGTGTTGATTTGTTTGAACGAAGGTTATGTTGACCAAGTAATGAAGTCTGAAGTAGTTGAAGTGTCAGAGTGACTTCCATTGTAAAAAATATTTAAAAAGTAGAATAAAGTTTCAAATATTTACTATTTGAATGGAAGGAAGGAGATGGGTCCTAAAGTTTTTAGAATGAAAAAGAGTAAAACTTAAGAACAATGGTTGAGCACTCTCCTCACAAAAAAATTATAATTTGGCCATTCTGATGATGGCGGCCATTACCTCAACTGAGGAATTGACGTGAAGCATTCTTGGACGCCTAGCGCTAGGGCTGCTCGATTATTGAAAAAATCATAATCACGATTATTTTGGTCAATATTGAAATCACGATTATTCAAACGATTATATATGGAGTTTGAAAACATGTATTTATTCAGCATGTCTCTCCCAAAAACACTTTGTAACTGAGAACTTTGATATTTTCCCTTTTAAAAAAAAATAATACACTAAATGTAAATGGTCAATAAGAAAATGTTCAAATGTAAAATAATATGTATCCAGCTGTTTTGCACTTTCTATAAAACATAAGAAAAATAATAATCGAAACCTTAATTAATTATATTAGTTTAGTTATCGTTTGATGCGAGATGAATTTCAATCGAGATTGAAATTCAATTAATCGCCCAGCCCTACCTAGCGCCCTTGCATAGATATTCTCTCACTGGGATATTCAAACAGAATGTCTGGGTATGTTGGCTGTAACCGGAACACATTTCATCTTTAAGACATGTTCTCGCCATCAGGTCTCTCTGGTGTTCCTGATCAGCGGCCTCATCATACTGGGCTACTCGTCTGCCATCAGCGGCCAGTGCACCTACCAGGGGGTGGTCAAGGGGCTGTGTGGGCCCTCCATCGGCCAGCTCTGCGAGATATGCTTCATTTTCAACCTCTTCATCATCTCTGTTGCCTTTCTGGTCATAGTGGATGATCAGCTGGAGAAATGTGAGTAGAAATTTGGCAGGTGAAGTATCCCGAATCAGGGTCCAATTTTAACAGCAGTCGGTAGTGGATAGATTTGACCATTTGCCATGGGATAAAGGCATCGTTGCTTTTCAAACAAGTGCTTGGCGGATACATCTTTCCACACTGGGATATAAAAAGACACCATTCTAAAAGTAAATTGTGGACGACTGCAATTGAATGCCAGCCGCTAGATCAGTGGTTCAAAACCTTTTCATTTAAGTGTACAAATAGATGTTAACAAGTATTACTGCAAGAAGGCCGGGAACAGTGGGTAGAAAACATTGGCTAGGCTGCTCAGCAGCACATCGCCGAGTGCATTCAGTTAACACAATGTTAAACTATTGTAAATTTGTCTATTTCAAGAATAAAATCCCTTAGACCAACTACACTTTGGTACACGTACCACAGGTTGAAAAACACTGCACTTTTGTCTTGTATAAATTATGGCAATTTATTGCTATCAATGGGTTTATAGCATATATTTGACCTGGTTACCTGTAGTCGCCTAGCCTGGTCCTACCAGACTCTCGTACTTCATTTCATTTGCACAGTCTGGACCTACTCAATTGACAAATGTTAACTCACTTGAAGGCGGGTGTCTGAAGTTGAAACTATTGGATCTGCCCAGTGCCACTCTGGATCTGCTGTAACCAATTGCTAACGGGAATCACGTTGCGTGCAGGCTGTACACAAACCAAACACTGTGCGTGAAGATGTCCGTCAACGAGAGCAGACTTTAACGGCATTGATCTCAGCCACTCCCTCTGTTCGCTGATTGGACGCAGAAAATTTGGACGGAGGAAACCCACTAACATACCGCAGACCCAGACCTAGTACTGAAGGGAAATAAATTGAGAGGAATTACTTGGGCGGGCGGAGCCAGGCAAGTAGTCGCCCTTACCAAGCTTGACTTGTTAGCAGAATCTATGATGCCTATTGGTTTTGTACTGGGCATGTATATTTTTTTCTATTTCAAATGCTTATAGCAGAGCCACTGATTGTAGAAAAGTTCTTACATTTCTCAAACATGAATGTATCCCTGAATCTTGGGTCTCCAAAAGGTTTGGTGCTACAATTGGTATAGGGGTTGCTATAATATGCGTCAAAGTTAAACGCCCCTTGGAATCATAATGTCGGGGATCGATTATTTATTTTTTTCTAGCAACATTTTTGGAAAGTCATCTTCTTAAAATCAACCAAATGCTCAATTACAATTGAGAAGTGGACAGGCACTGGAAACTACTTGGGGACATAAAAGTATTGATATCTCAAAGAATTTGAAAAACGTTTTGAATAAATGTTAAGCTCAGAATCTCTCTGGGACACTAATGCCATCCCCCCCAACAGATGTGTTGCTGCAAATTGTCGGATAAGGGCGGTGGCTGGCCTGTGGCGGTCAAGGGCTGTGCATAATTTGTGTGACCGTAGCAGTTCTATTTTCCCATTGTTTATTTGGATGTGAAATGTGTCCTGATTCGCTTGTCCTGTGGCCTACGGTCCTGGAGGCTCAATGGTAAGCCCATGGCAAGTTGGGAGAAGCTGACTTTGTGTGTGTGTTTCTCAGTGTGTCTGTCCGTATACGAGCTGGTGAGTGATCTGCCAGAGTCGGAGATGCCACACCACTGGTACACGGACCAGCGCTTTGTCCTCCTTCTGCTGTGCCTCTTCCTCCTCCTCCCTCTGTCCTTGTCAAAGGAGATCAGCATCCTCAAGTACATCAGGTGGGTCCGGGTTGGGGGGACTTTGATCCAAGTATGCAGTTTCTTAGACAAATTGAAGTATCGAACGTGATTGTTCATGTGAGGTTTTCTTGGTTTGTTGCTAACTGTGTTTTTTTTTTTTCCCTCCTTTGTTTCTCCTAGTGTGCTCGGTACGCTGGCAGCCAGCTACCTGACCACCGCCATCATAATCAAGTACCACACCATGCCTCCCCCACTCGTCCACAGCAGCCCCCCCGACAACGGCGGGTAAGGCGGTGAATATTTGGCTTTTTCAAAGTTATATTTATCCATTTTCTTTCCTTCAGGATTGTTGTGGACGAAAACTAGTTGGAAGAAGTCATCAATAACCATAACTTTGATAAGCTCTGATAAGGGGGAAACATTTCAATAAAAATAATGGTTCGGGAGCCTGATAAAGAGTCTTATTTTGTTATCTAGGTCATGAAAATAAGTGGATCACATAATTAGATGACAATCATAACGCAAAACGCCTGAAGAAAAATCAATCTCAAACTAAAACTTACACAAAACAAGGTATTGCTCGGCTGTTATCTGTTTAATAGCCCATGCCTGCCCGCCAGTAATGGGGTCAGAAAGGCCTCTGCGCTTATCAACCACCTGGCAAACTGTTTATGAATGAGTTCTCATGGCAATGACCAGCTTATTTAAACAAACACTGATGGACTCAGTTGTATTTTCTGGTGCAAGTTCTTCCATTGACAATGTTGGCATGTCCCACAAGCACAGATTCTGATATCAGACTACTTCCATTTGGCCAAAGACGCATTATTTGAGCCCTATTTCAGTGAAGACATTGTCAGAGAGTCAGGATAACTTCTACAGTGACTTATTGTTCTGCAAGGATGTCACACCAACGAACGAGAACACAAGAATCCAACAAAGTTGGACGTGCAGCTGATTTGGTTTGGCCCGTGATTAGACTTCAAGCAGAGCAGAGTTGTCTCCTTGCCATATATCCTTGGATAGCCAATGCAATGTTCTGAGAATGGAGCTTGTTTTCAATGTCCTCTTCTTTAAAAATTAGACTGATCAGTGTACATTAAACAAAGACTGGTAGGATGTAACCTATTCCTATGTAGGCTCTGACTCGCGCTGGAGGAGCCACACTCCTGTAGCACTTGGTAACGTGTGCGGAAGTAACCCTTGCTTTAGAGTGCTGTAGAAATCTTGTGATGTGCCCCAGAGAAATTCTCTTTCCAACCTTAATCTAGTGTTTGCGGTACCTCAGTGGTTTATAATTAATATAGATTTTGACATGGATCAGAAGAGCTGCTCTCCTGGGAGGGGATTTTGAAAAGACCCAACACTCCTGTAGTGTGAGCTGGCATTAGTTGAGGGGCGTGATGCATAGTCGATTGGGGACCTGGGGATGGATCCAACTCTCCTGTGCTGGTTGGCTCGGTAATGGTTTAATAATTGTGCTGACCAGGTGTTGGCCTCTGATTGATGGCTAAACTTCATGTTATGTGGCTTTTCCTTTCTGCCTCAACAGAATAAAATCCTGGGCGTCAATGCTGAGTGTTATCCCAACCATCTGCTTTGGTTTTCAAGTGAGTGGAGCATTTCTAGCATGCCGTTTGCTTTGACCTCTTGTAAAATGTGTGAATTGACACATGGTATACGTTTCTGTACTGTTTTGTGTAGTGTCTCTATTAATTGGTTTAGTCATACTATAAGTCCATGAAGGATAAACCCATTACATACCCCTGCTAGAGGAACGGCTAGGATAAAAGCTGATCATACCTTTGTGTGAGCTTACAAGGGCAAAATGGTGTCGCTATTTTAGTTTGCTATCTACTGCAGGGAACGTGTGCTATTTTGATGTTGTTGAATTGCCCAACTATACATCTTGACATTTCTTGACAAGAGAATTGCTTTGAACTGGAGTTTCTAGCAGAGGGTGTTAAGTGATTGCTAATCTAAAGGTCGACTGGTGCCGTGCGTGTGCGCGTGTGTCATTTACCAAACTTGATATTGTTTGTATAATCATGTGCCCTCTTGAGCAATCATCAAAACCAGGTGGTGTACTTTAGCATATCTTGCTATGGGCTTTCTTTGCCATGCTAAATCCAGTGAATCTTTATGCCGTGTGTGTTCTAGTGTCATGAGGCTTCCATTGCGATCTTTAGCAGCATGAAGAACCAGAAGCTATCCCATTGGGTCTTCATCTCTGTGGTCTCAATGATCATCTGCCTCCTCATCTACACTCTAACTGGTCAGAATATTTATACAATTTAGAAACCAACACTTATTATCTCTAATTCTATGTACTGCATTTTCGCATATTACTTTGTCGTTTTTATCATGTAAAAGTATTAAAAAGTAATGCAGCTGGCTGGCCTAAGCATGCCAATGCAGTCAATGGCAGTTTGGACACACTTCTTTGATGGATTGTGGGGGGCTGTTGTGTACAACAGCCCTATTACTTGCATACAGTTCAACAAATTGTACTCGTCTCTGACACAGGAATTTATGGATTCCTTACCTTTGGCCCGGCGGTGAAACCAGACATTCTGATGTCCTACAACGGGGACGACATGCTTATGGTCATCGCCAGGCTGCTGTTTGGAATCTCCATCCTCACCATCTATCCCATAATTCTACTTCTCGGCAGGTGGGTCAGGCTGAAGACCCGGGGCCTTGGTTATGAAACATTAACTCCATAGTGGAAGGGAGAGGAGATTGGATGATTTGAGGGCCTTTTGTGGACAGAGGTTGACGATGCTTTGCTATGCAGGTCTGTGATGCAGGACCCCATACTGAAGTGGTGGGCGGGTCGTGACGGCTCGGTGCCAGAGACGGTTGAGGTCCGCAGCCGCTGCGTCCTGTCTTTCCTGTGGATCGCGCTCACCCTCCTCATCGCCATGTTTGTCCCGGACATCAGCAAGATAATCAGCGTCATCGGCGGGGTCAGCGCCGCCTTCATCTTCATCTTCCCCGGTAAGAGGAGTGCAGCGGAGCAAGTCATTGTCTGGTTTGTGTTTGCTACACCTCTGAACCTTGTGCTTGTCTCATGCAGGTCTGTGTTTGATATGTGCCATGCAGTCGGAGCCCGTGTCCTTCAAGACCAGGTGAGGATTTGGTTTCGCCTGCAACATTTATGCATTAAAGTCTCTTAACTGCTCCAATGAAGTCATATTTCTATCACTATAAGTTTGCCCACTTTTGGGGCAACCTTCATTGAAAAGTGTTTTCTATAAATACTAAAAAAAGATTACTGCTGTGAGTTTTCAAAGGTTATGAAAATAAGTTTACTAATTTCTTCTATTGGACCGGAGTTGTAATTGCCTTTCTTTTTTCATTTTTTTTTTTCAGAGTTGTTCTCACTACATGGGGTGTGATAACCTTGCTGTGTGGAGCCTTCATCTTTGGCCAAAGCACCACTGTTGCCGTCATGCAAATCCTTGGCAGGATCTAGGACTTTACCTCTGCAATTTACCTTGTGATGGACATGTTCGTGGCTAGGTCTTGGATTCAGTTTTCCTCTTGCATTTGAGGGCTAAGGACACACGCAGGAACCATTTTCATTGGAATCTGGGAATTTGGACATCATTGTGCAATGTGGTGCCAAATGTGTAGCGGCTACAAATGTATTGATTTATTTGATTAAACAATGTCCCACAGTCATCGTTGATCTGCATTTGAGTTCAAACGCGTCCAGCACTGTCCAGAGTGGTTCACACACCCAACACTCTTAAAGGACACATCCATAGCCTCTCTGCACTAGCCCCTTGTGTTAAAGGCTGAAGCTAGGACAGATAATGGCTCTTCAGCACGACCATGTCTCGTAACAGTTTTTGTCTGCAGAGGGCTTGCATTGTTCCTTAAAGGAATAGTTAAACATGAACATGGTTCAAGCAGTAATATCCACAAGTTGTAATGGTTATTTTGATTATTTTTAGTGGACTCTGCCAACAACCACAATGTGTCATACGTTTATTAAAAGTACTTGCTGCCAAGTTTCCTTTGAGCTGCACAAAAACAATGGTTTCTTTGCAACCATTGTGAACACGAATTAGTGATTTGATTGATGGGTGTTGAGAAATCTAACTACTAATTTCCTGCAATCCAATATATTTTGATAGTTATTTTCAAAATAATATTCCATTTTAATGACAATTCTAATTTCGGACCACATGGGAGACGTTGCCTAGGCGATCCTGAGGCGACCATCACCTGAGGCGGTTTATCGCCATGGAAACCTGGGTTGAATTTCTTTTGAAAAGGAAATGATCGATATGGGTCATGCTAATTGCAACGGCAATTCAAGGTCGATTAGGTTGTCTCCATGGCGAAGGAGAGTCCTTAGTGGTCATCGCTGGGTCCAGTCCTATCTGCAGGGAGATTTTTATAACTCATATTTAGGAAGATGGACAAAAGATTATGAAATGACATAGCATAAGGTTTCCATGAGTGCATAGTGGGACTTGAGCCACATTCTAGAGATGATTACCAACAGCTGTGCCAACGACACTAAATTGGACCCCTCTTCCAAGATTATAACTTACACTACATATGAAAAAAAATCTATTTCTATGTTTGGGCTTTTCACCTTCCCCTTTAAAATCTTTTAATGTCTTGTTTTCACCAGATTTTTCTCAATCTCGTTCTCATCTTTTTCTTGAGTTTACCAATCCTCCATCTTTCTCTTCTCTCAATCTTCTCACTCTCCTTCTCTTCATCAATCTTCTCGTTCTCTATCTTCCACAGTGTTTTTCCGTCAACCCCTCTTCATGGAATACAGGAGGGCCATTTGCATGATGTAACTAGCAGTATGGAAATGTTAATGGGTTAACATCACATGATACCCCTTTTGAAGTCAAAGTCGCTGCGCCAGAGACTTCCCTATGATCTGGTCTGAGCTTATAATTTAAATTATTGCCTGACTAGCTGATAAACAAAGCTCTCTGCGGCACTGACAAGATGGTGGCCATGATCTCGTCTGAGATTATAATTTACATTACTGTTCTCATGACATTTTTAACGTTTCCAACATTACATACAAATAACCGTGTCCGTGGAGACCTTCCTCCACTGACTGGAACCCCTGTCTCTGCACCACCGAGATGCCAGTAATGTAGTGACGACCAATAAAAAACATCAGTGTTACCCCTTATGTTTTTTTTCATGACGACCAATAAAAAACAACAGTGTTACTCCTTATGTTTTATTTGACAAAGAAAACAGTGTTACCCCTTATGTTTTTTTTCATGTCGACCAATAAAAAACCACAGTGTTACCCCTTATGTTTTTTTTCATGACGACCAATAAAAAACGACAGTGTTACCCCTTATGTTTTTTTTCATGACGACCAATAAAAAACAACAGTGTTACCCCTTATGTTTTATTTGACAAAGACAACAGTGTTACCCCTTATGTTTTTTTCATGACGACCAATAAAAAACGACAGTGTTACCCCTTATGTATTATTTGACAAAGACAACAGTGTTACCCCTTATGTTTTTTTCATGACGACCAATAAAAAACAGCAGTGCTACCCCTTATGGTTTTTTTCATGACGACCAATAAAAAACAACAGTGTTACCCCTTATGTTTTTTTTCATGACGACCAATAAAAAACAACAGTGTTACCCCTTATGTTTTTTTTCATGACGGCCAATAAAAAACGACAGTGTTGCCCCTTATGTTTTTTTTCATGAAGACCAATAAAAAACCAGTGTTACCCCTTATGTTTTTTTTCATGACGACCAAAGTAAAAGTGTTACCCCTTATGTTTTTTTTCATGACGACCAATAAAAAACAACAGTGTTACTCCTTATGTTTTATTTGACAAAGACAACAGTGTTACCCCTTATGGTTTTTTTCATGACGACCAATAAAAAACAACAGTGTTACCCCTTATGGTTTTTTTTCATGACGACCAATAAAAAACGACAGTGTTACCCCTTATCTTTTTTTTCATGACGACCAATAAAAAACGACAGTGTTACCCCTTATGTTTTTTTTCATGACGACCAATAAAAAACAACAGTGTTACCCCTTATGTTTTTTTTCATGACGACCAATAAAAACAACAGTGTTACCCCTTATGTTTTTTTTCATGACGGCCAATAAAAAACGACAGTGTTGCCCCTTATGTTTTTTTTCATGAAGACCAATAAAAAACCAGCGTTACCCCTTATGTTTTTTTTTCATGACGACCAATAAAAAACCACAGTGTTACCCCTTATGTTTTTTTTCATGACGACCAAAGTAAAACAGTGTTACCCCTTATGTTTTTTTTCATGACGACCAATAAAAAACAACAGTGTTACTCCTTATGTTTTATTTGACAAAGACAACAGTGTTACCCCTTATGGTTTTTTTCATGACGACCAATAAAAAACAACAGTGTTACCCCTTATGGTTTTTTTTCATGACGACCAATAAAAAACGACAGTGTTACCCCTTATCTTTTTTTTCATGACGGCCAATAAAAAACGACAGTGTTGCCCCTTATGTTTTTTTTCATGACGACCAATAAAAAACCACAGTGTTACCCCTTATGTTTTTTTTCATGACGACCAAAGTAAAACAGTGTTACCCCTTATGTTTTTTTTCATGACGACCAATAAAAAACAACAGTGTTACTCCTTATGTTTTATTTGACAAAGACAACAGTGTTACCCCTTATGTTTTTTTTTCATGTCGACCAATTAAAAACCACAGTGTTACCCCTTATGTTTTTTTTCATGACGACCAATAATGAAGACCAATAAAAACATCAGTGTTACCCCTTATGTTTTTTTTCATGACGACCAATAAAAAACAACAGTGTTACCCCTTATGTTTTTTTTCATGACGACCAATAAAAAACGACAGTGTTACCCCTTATGTTTTATTTGACAAAGACAACAGTGTTACCCCTTATGTTTTTTTCATGACGACCAATAAAAAACAACAGTGTTACCCCTTATGGTTTTTTTCATGACAACCAATAAAAAACAACAGTGTTACCCCTTATGTTTTTTTTCATGACGACCAATAAAAAACAACAGTGTTACCCCTTATGTTTTATTTGACAATGGCAACAGTGCTACCCCTTATGTTTTTTTCATGACGACCAATAAAAAACCACAGTGTTTCCCCTTATGTTTTTTTTCATGACGACCAATAAAAACAACAGTGTTACCCCTTATGTTTTTTTTCATGACGACCAATAAAAAACGACAGTGTTACCCCTTATGTTTTTTTTCATGATGACCAATAAAAAACGACAATGTTACCCCTTATGTTTTATTTGACAAAGACAACAGTGTTACCCCTTATGCTTTTTTTCATGACGACCAATAAAAAACAAGTGTTACCCCTTATGGTTTTTTTCATGACGACCAATAAAAAACAACAGTGTTACCCCTTATGGTTTTTTTCATGACGACCAATAAAAAACAACAGTGTTACCCCTTATGTTTTTTTTCATGACGACCAATAATAACAACAGTGTTACCCCTTATGGTTTTTTTCATGACGACCAATAAAAAACGACAGTGTTACCCCTTATGTTTTTTTTCATGACGACCAATAAAAAACAACAGTGTTACCCCTTATGTTTTTTTTCATGACGACCAATAAAAACAACAGTGTTACCCCTTATGTTTTTTTTCATGACGACCAATAAAAAACGACAGTGTTACCCCTTATGTTTTTTTTCATGAAGACCAATAAAAACAACAGTGTTACCCCTTATGTTTTTTTTCATGACGACCAATAAAAAACGACAGTGTTACCCCTTATGTTTTTTTTCATGACGACCAATAAAAAACAACAGTGTTACCCCTTATGTTTTTTTTCATGACGACCAATAAAAAACGACAGTGTTACCCCTTATGTTTTTTTTCATGATGACCAATAAAAAACGACAATGTGACCCCTTATGTTTTATTTGACAAAGACAACAGTGTTACCCCTTATGCTTTTTTTCATGACGACCAATAAAAAACAAGTGTTACCCCTTATGGTTTTTTTCATGACGACCAATAAAAAACAACAGTGTTACCCCTTATGGTTTTTTTCATGACGACCAATAAAAAACAACAGTGTTACCCCTTATGTTTTTTTTCATGACGACCAATAATAACAACAGTGTTACCCCTTATGGTTTTTTTCATGACGACCAATAAAAAACGACAGTGTTACCCCTTATGTTTTTTTTCATGACGACCAATAAAAAACAACAGTGTTACCCCTTATGTTTTTTTTCATGACGACCAATAAAAACAACAGTGTTACCCCTTATGTTTTTTTTCATGACGACCAATAAAAAACGACAGTGTTACCCCTTATGTTTTTTTTCATGAAGACCAATAAAAACAACAGTGTTACCCCTTATGTTTTTTTTCATGACGACCAATAAAAAACGACAGTGTTACCCCTTATGTTTTTTTTCATGACGACCAATAAAAAACAACAGTGTTACCCCTTATGTTTTTTTTCATGACGACCAATAAAAACAACAGTGTTACCCCTTATGTTTTTTTTCATGACGACCAATAAAAAACGACAGTGTTACCCCTTATGTTTTTTTTCATGAAGACCAATAAAAACATCAGTGTTACCCCTGTCTACGTTTTTGCGGGGATCCAAAAATGAGCTGTTTAAAGTGTTAACCTCTGACCTTAACAATGCACCAACAAGACACCGGACATAGGCATCACGAAGGTTATACTTGACTTTATAATTCACATGAAATAGATATAAGAGTCTTCCAACAGATGACATCAACCGGACTTGAACCCCGGTCTCCAGGGGGTTAGGCAGAGTGCACTCCACTGCACCACTGAGGCGATGACGTTACACAAAAATCAGTCATCAATAAAGAGGATATACATGACATTAAAATGTATGTGTGTATTTCTATTATTTTCCTTATGTTTTTTTTCATGACGACCAATAAAAAACGAGTGTTACCCCTTATGTTTTATTTGACAAAGACAACAGTGTTACCCCTTATGTTTTTTTCATGACGACCAATAAAAAACAACAGTGTTACCCCTTATGGTTTTTTTCATAACGACCAATAAAAAACAACAGTGTTACCCCTTAGGTTTTTTTTCATGACGACCAATAAAAAACCAGTGTTACCCCTTATGTTTTTTTTTCATGACGACCAATAAAAAACCACAGTGTTTCCCCTTATGTTTTTTTTCATGACGACCAATAAAAACAACAGTGTTACCCCTTATGTTTTTTTTCATGACGACCAATAAAAAACGACAGTGTTACCCCTTATGTTTTTTTTCATGATGACCAATAAAAAACGACAGTGTTACCCCTTATGTTTTATTTGACAAAGACAACAGTGTTACCCCTTATGTTTTTTTCATGACGACCAATAAAAAACAAGTGTTACCCCTTATGGTTTTTTTCATGACGACCAATAAAAAACAACAGTGTTACCCCTTATGGTTTTTTTCATGACGACCAATAAAAAACAACAGTGTTACCCCTTATGTTTTTTTTCATGACGACCAATAAAAAACGACAGTGTTACCCCTTATGTTTTTTTTCATGACGACCAATAAAAAACGACAGTGTTACCCCTTATGTTTTATTTGACAAAGACAACAGTGTTACCCCCTATGTTTTTTTCATGACGACTAGTAAAAAACAACAGTGTTACCCCTTATGGTTTTTTTCATGACGACCAATAAAAAACAACAGTGTTACCCCTTATGGTTTTTTTCATGACGACCAATAAAAAACAACAGTGTTACCCCTTATGTTTTTTTTCATGACGACCAATAAAAAACGACAGTGTTACCCCTTATGTTTTTTTTCATGACGACCAATAAAAAACGACAGTGTTACCCCTTATGTTTTATTTGACAAAGACAACAGTGTTACCCCTTATGGTTTTTTTCATGATCAATAAAAAACGACAGTGTTACCCCTTATGTTTTTTTTCATGAAGACCAAAGTAAAACAACAGTGTTACCCCTTATGTTTTATTTGACAAAGACAACAGTGCTACCCCTTATTTTTTTTTCATGACGACCAATAAAAAACAACAGTGTTACCCCTTATGGTTTTTTTCATGACGACCAATAAAAAACAACAGTGTTACCCCTTATGTTTTTTTTCATGACGACCAATAAAAACAACAGTGTTACCCCTTATGTTTTTTTTCATGACGACCAATAAAAAACGACAGTGTTACCCCTTATGTTTTATTTGACAAAGACAACAGTGTTACCCCTTACGTTTTTTTCATGACGACCAATAAAGAACAACAGTGTTACCCCTTATGTTTTTTTTCATGACGACCAATAAAAAACAACAGTGTTACCCCTTATGTTTTTTTTCATGACGACCAAAGTAAAACGACAGTGTTACCCCTTATGTTTTTTTTCATGACGACCAATAAAAAACGACAGTGTTACCCCTTATGTTTTATTTGACAAAGACAACAGTGTTACCCCTTATGTTTTTTTTCATGACGACCAATAAAAAACAACTGTGTTACCCCTTATGTTTTTTTTCATGACGACCAATAAAAAACAACAGTGTTACCCCTTATGTTTTTTTTCATGACGACCAATAAAAAACGACAGTGTTACGCCTTATGTTTTTTTTCATGAAGACCAATAAAAACATCAGTGTTACCCCTTAGGTTTTTTTTCATGACGACCAATAAAAAACCACAGTGTTACTCCTTATGTTTTATTTGACAAAGACAACAGTGTTACCCCTTATGTTTTTTTTTCATGACGACCAATAAAAAACAACAGTGTTACCCCTTATGTTTTTTTTCATGACGACCAAAAAAAACGACAGTGTTACCCCTTGTGTTTTTTTTCATGACGACCAAAGTAAAACAACAGTGTTACCCCCTATGTTTCATTTGATAAATATAGACCCTTATGTTTATTTCATGACAGCCGATAAAAAACGACAGTTACCCCTCATGTTTTTTCCATGTTGACCAAAAAAAACGACAGTCTACGTTTTTGCGGGGATCCAAAAATGAGCTGTTTAAAGTGTTAACCTCCGACCTTAACAATGCACCAACAAGACACCGGACATAGGCATCACGAAGGTTATACTTGACTTTATAATTCACATGAAATAGATATAAGAGTCTTCCAACAGAAGACATCAACCGGACTTGAACCCCGGTCTCCAGGGGGTTAGGCAGAGTGCACTCCACTGCACCACTGAGGCGATGACATTACACAATAATCAATCATCAATAAAGAGGATATACATGACATTAAAATGTATGTGTGTATTTCTATTATTTTCCTTATGTTTTTTTTCATGACGACCAATAAAAAACGACAGTGTTACCCCTTATGTTTTATTTGACAAAGACAACAGTGCTACCCCTTATGTTTTTTTCATGACGACCAATAAAAAACAACAGTGTTACCCCTTATGGTTTTTTTCATGACGACCAATAAAAACAACAGTGTTACCCCTTATGTTTTTTTTCATGACGACCAATAAAAAACGACAGTGTTACCCCTTATGTTTTTTTTCATGACGACCACTAAAAAACGACAGTGTTACCCCTTATGTTGTATTTGACAAAGACAACAGTGTTACCCGTTATGTTTTTTTCATGACGACCAATAAAAAACAACAGTGTTACCCCTTATGGTTTTTTTCATGACGACCAATAAAAAACAACAGTGTTACCCCTTATGTTTTTTTTCATGACGACCAATAAAAACAACAGTGTTACCCCTTATGTTTTTTTTCATGACGACCAATAAAAAACGACAGTGTTACCCCTTATGTTTTATTTGACAAAGACAACAGTGTTATCCCTTATGTTTTTTTCATGACGACCAATAAAAAACAACAGTGTTACCCCTTATGTTTTTTTTCATGACGACCAATAAAAAACAACAGTGTTACCCCTTATGTTTTTTTTCATGACGACCAATAAAAACAACAGTGTTTTATTTGACAAAGACAACAGTGTTGCCCCTTATGTTTTTTTTTCATGACTATCAATAAAAAACCACAGTGTTACCCCTTATGTTTTTTTTCATGACGAGTACTGTATATACAGTCGATAAGATAAGAAAGCCCTTTATGAATCATAAATAAATATGATTTATTTTATTTATCCCATTTAGATATTGCTGAGATATTGTGCAAATATGTGTGCAAAATGTAACCGTTATGAGGCAAACACAGACTGAGTCACGCCCCCCTCCCACCGCCCAATGGGGCACACCCGTACAGGACTCTTAATGAAGAATCTAAATGAAAGAACCACGTCTCTGTTTAATAATTTTATTGAGATTCATCACTCTACATCATCTAGATGTCGACATATTTTTTTAAGACCAAATATATATATATATATTTCATTTTGCTTAAACATACATATGAACTGTAGTATTTCATTAAACATTGCCATAAAAGTGAAATGTATTTATTTTATGCCATTTTTATAATCATATATATTAGGTATTATCATTTTGTCTCCATAATAGGAATACTAGAAAACAAACAAGAAAATTAGGTAAGAAATACACAAAACTCATTAAAGAGTAGCATGGCCTAATACTACGGCAAGGTTACTAAACATTCAGTTTACATGCACTCAAAGTGAAAAATAGGAAAGTCATAGAAAGAAAGAGTGTTACGATCATGGCAACATTTCTAATGCGCTAGATTCCTACTAGCTAACATTTTGAATCCTGGTGTTAAACGTCCTCCTCAGAGAAGGTGTGTTAAGGTAGGCTGCTCTCAAGCCAAACATGGCCGGCCTATCCTACCATTCACTCAAAAAAAGATTCTCTCTATGGATTTCTTCACTTCCCTGAATCGTGTTGGCCGCCAGTTAACAACAGCAAGCCCACCCTAAGAATTGAAACGGCGATGATTAGGGTCTGCTTTTTTGATGGCACAACTCTTTCATTATATGACCCAAGCGGAAGAGTAGGAGAGCAGAGCAGGCTGTCCCAGGAACATCCAGGAATGTATTAACAGGAAACAGAGTTGGCACCATCATGACGTTCACGTACACGATGTCTCACCAGAGACCAGCCCAGCCAGCGCACGAGATAGTAGGAATAAGAAGGGTCTTTCTTCAAAGATTGTGGACTGCATTCAGCCGGGCACATTGTTACTGTAAAACAATGGCTATGGGTGCATTTTGTTGTTATTGTCACAGACGTGTTCACTTAGATCCATGCATTATGGCTTTGTATTTCTATTCATTCTTTTATAAGAGATCCCTGTCCCTGGGCACAAGCAAGGTTTGTCACAGTTTAGAGCGACACAGCGTGTTCCTCACTTGCAAAAGGATCAGATCTCTGTGTTTTGTAATGCAAATGCCAATAAACGTTAGTAACACAATTCAGAAATAGAGCAGCGATATCAAAACCCAATGGCATCCTTCTATGGGTCCATCTTGTTTGTTATCTGTTTCGATATAGTTTGTAATATATTAGTACATTTCAACATTCCATCCAAACACAATGCCCTGCTCAATGCATCCCTGCAGTCTAAAGAAGGGCAAGTAGAAGTTCACTATTTGTCTGGTAAGGCTGGATCCCTATCTGTGTCTTTCTGAGTAGCCGATCGTACGCGCACCGTGGCAAATGACTAGCTGTCACAGAGAGAAGGAAACAGACTGGTGAGTTAGCTGGATGGCAAATGATGCTTTTAGAAAGGGATGGAAAGCGCCATTAATACAGAGGGACTTTTATCATTGAACAATCATCTTCAACAAGATCAAACATGTTTACAAAGTAGTACTATTTATCTCAGATATCAATAAACATTTTTTTTTCATACTCAGTAATCTATCTATATTCAAGCCACAATAGTCATTACTTTATACATTGTGCTTCAGAGTGTTTCTTCTGATTGTGTTCCGGTGGTGGTTCCTTCAGGTATTTGATTAGGTGGTCCAAAGTCACGTGCTATCAGAGGTGGAACTAGAAATACTTTGGATTATATTGTTGATCCTGATTTGAACCAGACTCGAACAATGGAAAGTGTTGCTTAGGCCAACATCCTCCAGCAAATGATTGCGTGTGTATGTTTTGTAGCTAAACGATTTAGCGGGGGCAATTAAAGATTTTGTCAGTTTGAATAGTTTCTCTGTAGTTTCTCTATGACTAACCTTGGGTTAGCATAGCTTTGCATGAACATACGTCATCAGTCTTGACGATTATCACTGGTGGTCAAAGCAGTGGTGCTAAGATGGCTGATAAAGGCTGAATCGTGAAGTTCGTAAAGATGCAGTAATATTCCCTCCCCAGGTATCCCATATGATCCCAGTGAGGCCCCCTACAGCTGTATTAATGCAACAGAATATTTCTGAATATGCCAATGGTTCGACTTTGAAGACACTTGTTAAGTTCTGCCCTGCCCACTGGAAAGTGTTTATTCCAAGTTGGAGTCAGTGAAACTCCTTTACATTTATAACTCACCATAGGGTGCGATATTTAAGGCATTATCTTCATGTCATTCAAATGTTGCCCTCTTGAAATTCTGATTCATAATTATGAGGATGTGTAACCTAATATCCATTTTGAAACCAGCCATTGTTGGGGCTAAGCCCCCACCACTTATTTTAAGAGAAAGTTGCACTGTAGCACTAAAATACATAAAACAAATCTAATAATATCAGTACACTGTTTCTCATATGTAAAGTAGTTACTAGACAACTAATATAGGCTATCTGCCAATTGTGACCATAAACAAGGCAAACAAAAGGATTCTAAACTGCTTTAGGATGTTGCTGCCGATATGTTGTTCTCCATCTTACGGTAGCAGCAAACAGTTTGTAGCGGTTGATGTGAAACCTTCACATTAACAACAAGGCAATCCAGTCTGGTCCGCCCCTAAATGACCATGGCGTTACTGTGTACAGGAACCGTACCGGCCCTAATGCTACTACGGTGCATGAAATGGAAGCTACATGAACATCCGATCCCTCTAATCCTACTGCTACATCGAGTGACGCTGTGTTGTATTATCCGTAGTGCCTCCCTGCTTCGCCACGGCAACAAGCTGTTATGCCTAGCTTGAATGACATCGGTTAAAGTGCTGTAATTAATTAATAACACCCTCCGAGCCGTTGGACTTCAGTTAGGGACGACGCGCGGTCTCCGTTGGGGCACACCTTTGTTGAACAACACCAGTGAAATCGAGCATCTTCTATTACAATGACGGCTACATCTAATCATCGAAATCATACAAATCAAATCTGAGCCTCTATCTTCAATACAAAAAACATGATCTTTGCTACATGGAAGTCTGTGTACTATTCGGTGAGCTGATATAGTAAACCAATCCAAGGCGAGGCTGCCTTGGGTGAGATTGGAAAGTATGTAAAGTCATCTCACCTTGCCCCCTTACCCTTGTTTCAGTATCCAATGCAAGTGCTGCCATTCATTTGCCCCGTGTAAACATGTAGCATACTTACAAAGACAAGGGGGTGTAGGGCTATGTGTTTTCTGGTTGGGAAGGGGCGGGAGGGACAGGAGGCGGGCGAAGGTGGTAATGCTGGGTGGGTGGGTGGGTGGGTGGGTGGGTGGGTGGGGGGGGGGTATAGATAGCTAAGAAAAAGGGGGGGGGAGGATGGGTGGGTGGCAGGAGGCGGGTCTTAAGGAGGGTAGGTCTGTCCAGGTGTGGTGGCGTGCCGTCAAACGTCTCAGTCCTCATTCTCTGTTCAGACTGCACCAGGCAGCTGGGACGGACAAGACGGACGGACAGAGACAGAGACGGTGAAGGAAGAAGAAAGAATGAGACGGAGAACCGAAGATGGATGAAAAAAGGCAGAGGAGTCATGGAAAGTAAGAAGAATTGGAAAAAGAAAGCGACGTTAGGATTGGTTATTGAGAGCCCATTGGAAAACACTGCAATCCCTTTTCACTGACATGCCATATTGAGACCATCGCCAGTATACATCATTTCTAACTCAGAGTGCAGTGATGTCACTGCCTGGCGATGCAGTTACCTGGCACAGCTACAGTGGACACGGCTTCAGGCTGGCATAGTGTGTCCACCTTCACATGCTGAAAGGTTTTGATAGGTGCCGACTGCAGGTGCCTGGGACCGCACACACACACACACACACACACACACACACACACACACACACACACACACACACACACACACACACACACACACACACACACACACACACACACACACACACACACACAGACACACACACACACACACACACACACACACACACACACACACACACACACACACAGAAAGAGAGCAAAGTACACTTCAAAGAGTGCAGGGGGAACAGGCCCCTTCCTGACTTAGACTTGGCCGTACTTTACTGTAAGGGTGAAATATTAATGGCACTGGGAAGTGAGCAATAGGGCAGAAACTCTGTAAAGGCAGCATCAGCAGTCCACCACTCAGCAGCATCACGACCACCTTGCTTCATTAGCTTTCAGATCAATAAACAGTTTTTGGTGATAGACGTGAAGGCAGAAGTGGAACCGGGTTCCTTTCGGGCATTTCATTAAAGGAATAATTTCTTTGTCTTTTCATCCACTCATCCAAACTGAACCACCATTGGAGTCTTATCTAGTGTCTGCACACTGGCCGGACATGAAGGTTTTGTGGTTTGTTTGTGGTTTGTGCGAGCTCTCACCTCTTCCACTCCTCCTCTCCATCCCAGAACTCGTAGACGACAAAGGACAAGCCATCTGGCAACCTGACTGCAGTCACACTGCAGAAGGAGGGAATAAGTAGAGCCAGTTAGAGGAGAGAGATGGAGCAGGGAGGAGAGGGAACAGAGACAGGGCGGAGGCTGGAGGGGAGATGGATGTGTCGCGAGAGCTCCGAGACAGACCCGGGACAAAGGAGTTTGTCTGAGGTAGTGAGCGAGAGGGAGAAAAAAGGGGGAGAGGGAGAGAGAAAGAGAATGTGCATGAGAGAGAGAGTGACATCAAAGGAATGAGTGATGACAATATCAGCTGTGGGGGTTATAGTATGAAGGGCAGACAGTTATTGTTTGCAGGGGGTGGAAGAAAATTGAGTTAACGCATGATATCCGGGCAGGAGCTGGCAACACAGAGTGGGGAAACAGGGAGAAAGGGCTTGAATAGGGATGGATAGAGGGTCATTAGCACACAGATATGAGGAGACTTTATTGAGAATAGAACGGGGTGGGGGGGGGTCGGGTAAGGAATGTATCTGAAAAAGAGTGAGATGGTGTCAGAGACAAAGGCAGTTCTTACTGAAAACGAGGACACATGAAAGGGTTAGCCAAGCTACGGCGTCGATATGAGAATAGACAAAATGGCATATTTCCGAAAGCACTTGCATCGCATCGAATGCCACCCAAAACGTGGCCTTTTGTAAACTCACATTACGATCATATTTTCCTGACCCATAGCCCCTAAAAATGTCATGTCATAATAAGAAAACATATTGCATGGTAAACAGCTCTCTATGGTTTATGGTTTATAGTGAACATATAATAATGATTGAACTTCTGTGTCAAACATACACAGCTAGGTTTACAGCTTTATGAACCAGTAGTCAGCAGCTTGGCATCCTTAATATTGCTCATCCACTTTATAGGCATACAGTATATGTTCATAGGTATATGGTATATATGTTACACACTGTTGATTCCATGCTCACGTGTAGACGTGGCACAATGAATCTATAGAATCTCTCTCTCTCTCTCTCTCTCTCTCTCTCGCGCTCTCTCTCTATCTCACTCTCTCTCGTTGTTAAAAAAAAGAAAAGAGCCTTACTGGCTTTGAAACACCAACCTTTCCCCTGTTCTATTATTTAGAGCAGGGCTATTGTTAAGCGTAGGGCTTCTCAACCTGCTGCACGCCTTCCATAACGCCTCTTAATGCCCCAAGTCCCCAGCATATTAAAAAGGAGAATGGAGAAAACATCACTTGTAACTGATGTAATGGTCAGTGCAACCACTGCGTCATGGGAAAGAGAGACCTATATTATACACATATTTACATAAGGTCTAGTAGTCTTAATTTAGATAGTATAGTAGTTTACTGGGAACTTGGTTTGGAAACATATGATACAAATTGACTTTATACCTCGACCTTTCCTCCAAAATAGTCACACATGTCTGTAATTGCTTGTTTGTGGGCAGGAATAACGTTCCATCCAGAAATGTTATTGATTGAGATAATGCAATAGTAAGTTCTTTGCAATTGCACATTGATTCCTAAAAGGATCGATAAGGGTTTCCCACATCCTTTGTGTGTGTAATCACACCCTAATATCCTGGTTTACTGAATGTGTTATTGCCGGGCAGAAGTTATTCAGGTTCACATATCTCCTAATGGAATATACAATAACATCCAGTTATAATTGGAAAAGCCTCCGAGCGCGTCCTGAAGAGCATGCTGGGAGACAACAGAGAAAAGGTAATGAATGCTTGAACGCTTGCTAGCCTAGCAATGCTGCCAAACCAGCCTAGGAAATGGTGAGGCTAGCTTGCCTGCTAGTATCTCACTTAGGATCGGAGTAACCACCCAAGTCCACATTGAATGAAGGAGTTTCCAGGCTCAGGAGGACATGAGCTTCCTGCCTCGTCCTAGAATCACAAGCTAACTGTGATTAGCTATCTAACTGCCACTTCCAGCCCCCTGTTGGCTATTTTCGCTCTCTCTTCTTACAAATCACTGCCGTTCATCTACTGCCACTCGTCTGTCAATCTCCTGATCAGCTGCCATCCTTGATAAGGAGCACATGTCAATCCCCGCTTCAATCAACAATATCGACTCTATCACTCAGTTGATCTTTGTCTGCACTTTCCCTTGCACAGTAGACTCAGCTAGATGCAGAGAAATAAATAGATTATATAAACAATAGGCTTAGAAGCCTATCACATTTTATAGTCAATCCATTTATGAGTCTCACCGTCAAATGAGATATGCAGACACGATTATCACTTCAATCAATCCATCCCGTTTATGATGAGGTAGGGCCCCTTGTCTTAAGATGGACATGGGCTTTCACTCTGAATGACTACTGATACACTTGATATACGTTCTTGTTCTGGTCATACTTGTATTAACTTCTTCCTTGTCAGGCCACTTGGGGCGCTGGAGCCTGTCTTTGAATCTTGCAAAGGATAAGCATATGGCAGATGCTAAAGAAAATCCAATGCTAATATTTGTTTGTGCACACAGCTGAGGAAGAGGAAGGAAGGACTTACTGGAAGCAGTCTCGCTGGGCCGACACATTCTTCAGGTACTGCTTAAGAGCTTCACAAAACTCCCCCAACTTCTTCTGGGAAACCACCATCTCCTGACGCACCAGCAGCAAGGACTGGGAGAGGTCAGACAAGGAGACCATGAGACGAAGGTAGAGAGAGAGATATAGGTAGAGAGAGAGATATAGATATATTCATATATTTATAGAGTGTGAGAGAGAGAGAGAGAGAGAGAGAGAGAGAGAGAGAGAGAGAGAGAGAGAGAGAGAGAGAGAGAGAGAGAGAGAGAGAGAGAGAGAGAGAGAATACAACACAGTTATACATTATTATTATGCAACCGCGTGCAACGTCTACCAAAACACCAACATGATACAACAAGAGAAAGAATGAGAGAAAGAGAGGGTAAGATACAAATATAGTATAGTGTGCAAGTTTGTGGGATGTAATGTACAACGTATGACGTGTGATAGCAAGACAGAGACTTTGCTTTTAGGTTGTTCTGTTGTGTTTCAGGTTGGATGTTTGATGGTTTCTCCGCTTTTGTTTATTTTTTCTTACAAAAAACCAAATCCCAGGCTTATATCAGTTTCACACCTCCCTCAAGTCCAGAGGCCAAAAAAAAAAAAAAAAGGGTGCCGAAAGAGGCCTCTATTGATTCCTAGGCCTCTATCCTGCCAAGTGATTGGTTATCCCCTCAGGGCTGGACCTTGGCAATCTAGAGGCTGTAGTACTTGGTAATGCCCTTTTACTGGCGCCATGCTGGGCAAGAAAAGGTATGACATCAATTACAACGCAAGCAGAAAGAACATGCCTTCCCGTAAATATGAAGCTCCAACCCATCACACAGGAGTGGGTTAGAGTTGATACAGCCGACAGCCGTCCACTCTGACCCAAATAGCAACTCTTTAGTGACCTTCTTTGGCAGAGGTGATGGGAAATTCAAAGCACACTTTACTCATTTTGAGAGATGCTGCTATAATACAATAGGATCTAACGGTCTCTTCCTTCACCTCCTCCTCACTCCCCTTCCAAGTTTCTTTATCTGCATGTCTTCTTCCTCCACCACATACGCCCCCACACACACACCTCCCCCCGCTCTCTCTGTCCTTATTAACAGCACTGCTCAGCGTCGCCCCATCTTCCAGCTCGGTTGTGGAATAGGAAAGTAGGTTAACTCAGTCTGGATGGAACTCTTGGCTATCTGTTCGGCTGGTGTTCTGCATCTGAAACATGGTGGAGACGTAGTCACCCAGAGTTTTGACTGTTTTAAGCTTTCTAGAAAATGAAAACATCCACATAATGGGGTTTAAAAGTATGCTGTGGTGGGGTTGATACAAAAAAAGGTGTTATAATACACATTTAAACTATTGGCAGTACACTTGCTACAAAGCAATAATGATTGCTATGGTGCTTTCCGTTTCAGGGAATAGCAGCTGTTACCCACCAGCGACTGATAAAATTGTTAGTGTGTGAGAGAGAGAGAGAGAGAGAGAGAGAGAGAGAGAGAGAGAGAGAGAGAGAGAGAGAGAGAGAGAGAGAGAGAGAGAGAGAGAGAGAGAGAGAGAGACTGCCCTGGTAGTGTCTATCTATAACATTTCAGCCGTTTTAACACATGATTACTTCCCCTTTACATCACAATCATCAATGGCTGCCATGTGTTCAGCAGCACTAAAGCAACATACCAGTTCTGCAGTTTGACTCTCCATCTGGTCACCACTTAACTAGGCTGTCTCTGGGAGCCGGTGTGGGATGAGCGGGAATGGAAGAGAGAGGGAGAGAGAGAGAGAGGGAGAGCGATAGAGAGAGACAGAGCCAGAGAGCCTGGGAAATTGTGTGTGTGTGTGTGTGTGCGTGTGTGTGTGTGTGTGTGTGTGTGTGTGTGTGTGTGTGTGTGTGTGTGTGTGTGTGTGTGTGTGTGTGTGTGTGTGTGTGTGTGTGTGTGTGTGTGTGTGTGTGTGTGTGTGTGTGTGCGCGTCTGTGTGTGTGTGTGTGTGTGTGTGTGTGTGTGTGTGTGTGTGTGTGTGTGTGTGTCGGTGTGGGAGTGTGTGTGTGTGTGTATGTGTGTTAATGCTCACGTTAGTAAATTAAGACCAATACTGGAATATAATATGCTGGGCTGCTCTGCTTTCTTATACCTCAAAAACCACAGTACACTCACCTACACGTTGCATTATTCACACAAGCACAGACAACCCCCCCACTCATGACATATAAACACACACACACACACACACACACACACACACACACACACACACACACACACACACACACACACACACACACACACACACACACACACACACACACACACACACACACACACACACACACACACACACACACACACACACACACACACACACACACACACACAATACATGCTATATGACCCAGCAGCAAGTAAGTCAATTAAATATCGCTCCATTAAAGGATTTGTCTGGTGCTGGACCCCAGGTTAATGGATGACATCTGCTATGTCAGGATGTAAATCAGCCATGATTTCTGTCCAACGCACCCCCTCTGGCGCCTTCTACAAACGGGCAGTTTGCCAGCCATTGACATCCATTCCATTCCAAACAAGTGTGTAGCAGCTCTCACAGCTGTGTTTTTATTCAGTTTAAGGGAGCCCACTCAAACTGCTCTGGCTATGTCTTTTCCTCCAAAAGATGCTCACAACCGAACGAATCCACAAGTTTGGATTCTGTGTTTACGCGCCACTGCGATGCTCAGAGTGAAGACAGTTGCTGTGTGTCGGGCTACACACTGAACGAGCCGTTATTAATTCAGCAATTCCCCCTAATTTCACACTGCCTGACTTTTATGAAAGAGTAGCATTTGGTGGACGCGTTGGTGCGTACAAATAAGAGTTCTCTGCAGAAGACATTGAAATCAGACGTTCGGAGTGGGATGGATTGAGGAGGCAACAGAAATTGATTAGCCGGACCAGTCAAGAAAATAAATGTTTATGCATATAGAAATGTTCCTCTGCACTTAGAACTCAGAATTATTACTGCCTAAAACCAAGCCATTATCTTCCCTCTGAATTCCAACTGGGCGGCTCTTCTCTATCGCTGTTCTCCTCGATGTCCCTGAGCATGTTTAGTGGCGTGTTAACACAGAATCAAAACTTGTGGATTTGTTTGTCTGTGGGTCTTTTTGAAGAAAACGACCTTGCCAGGGAAGATTGCATTCGCTCATTTGTGTTGGCTTAGGCAAAGATCCAGCTGTGGAAGATGCTAAACACCCGCTTGGAATAGAATGGAAGTCAACGGCCAACTGCCCATCTTCTGAACGCGTGCAGCACACTGTGAGAGGGTTAGACTCACTCGACAAAGCGTTTAAGCCTCCGGCTATGCTCTTTAGTCCAAACCAGACGACTGCTCATACGCGCTCTGACCTCTGCTCCCTGTTCACACACAGGAAGCACATCCAGAAAGCCTGGATGTGCAGACAGCGCAAAAGAACATTCTGCGTTTTGTCTGATTTGATGGATCATACATTTGTTGGGGGCCATGGTTAAATGCAGTTTTAAAAAAGAAAATCGACATCTCTCATCTCAGCATGCTCCTTCTGTGTAATCTTTCATCTCTTTCTCCGGCGCCGTGTCTCGCTTTCCAAACTGGCCCAAAGAGACCCTTTCCATGGATCCTCCTACCAAAGAGACCCTCGCAGACGCCTAGGGCTGGGAGGAGGAACGGCCAGGAGCCACAG
>NC_082390.1:13829858-13832358 GCF_031168955.1 Gadus macrocephalus
ATCACTCAATTGCTATAACAACGTGCAAGAAACAAGAAACTGCTTGACAGCTAGACCGCAGACACAGAGGAGACCGCAGACACAGAGGAGGCTGTGCTCGTCTCATCCAAAACAGTGGGTGGAAGATGTAGGAGAATGATGTATTTTGCGTTCTTTGGACTGTATCACAAACCAGCCAGCTACTGTATGTAGATGACAAGACATGGGTCGGCTCAGCTCAGTAGGAAGAGCTGGTTGACTTGTATGCAGAAGGCTGCTAGTTTAATACCTGGCTCCTCCTAGCTGAGTGTCCAGGTGTCCCTGAGCAAGACGCCTCACCCTAACTGCTCCTGACGAGCTGGTTGTCGTCTTGGATGGTTCACTCCTCCGTCGGTGTGTGTGTGTGTGTGTGTGTGTGTGTGTGTGTGTGTGTGTGTGTGTGTGTGTGTGTGTGTGTGTGTGTGTGTGTGTGTGTGTGTGTGTGTGTGTGTGTGTGTGTGTGTGTGTGTGTGTGTGTGTGTGTGTGTGTGTGTGTGTACATAAGTCGCTTTGGATGAAAGCGTGTGCTTAATGCCGTAAATTGAAATTGTTAAGTAAACTTGCAATGCATTGAAATGAATTATATTCGGCGGTTGGTGTCACGGTCTGTTTTCTAGCTCCCTGTCTTCTGTCTCCCTCAATTGAAGGACAGACTGACATCCTGTCAGCCTGTCGAGCTGGTTGTTTCTGCTACGGTGAATGAGCAGTTCAATGTATTAGGGAGGTGCCCTTTATCTAGCCTCCTCTCCCTGTGGTGTACAATCCCCTAAGCCTCTTGTTTGAGTGTATATATTTACTCATGAACAGCCCCTCACAAACACACACATCCAGCCATGTACTCTCATGTATCCTTCATGAGGCTAAAGCCGCAGTATTTCTATTTAGGGGACTGCCATATTACAGCGCATTATGTGTGACAGGCTTAAAGCAAAAGATGATTTGTGTGATTGTTTTCTGTGTCGGATAAACACACTCCAAACCCCACAGTGATGACGTAGCCCAACACAGCTCACACGCATTTGGAGTCTGTTAAGTACGTTTTACAAAACAGGACATGAACTCACAGAGATATGAAGACAAGTCAATGCAGAAAAGGGAAACGTTTAAAGCAGATAATAGACGATTTGCATGTTGAATATATCACATGCATCCAACAATTTATAGACCAATAAGCCATTCCATGAAATACATATATATATATATATATATATATATATATATATATATATATATATATATATATATATATATATGTATAACCGGGAGACTGCTATCTTGT
Organism: Gadus macrocephalus; assembly: GCF_031168955.1. Taxonomy (NCBI): domain Eukaryota; kingdom Metazoa; phylum Chordata; class Actinopteri; order Gadiformes; family Gadidae; genus Gadus; species Gadus macrocephalus. The sequence continues at coordinate 13,831,156 of NC_082390.1, forward strand.
AGTCTTTTGTTCTTCTAAATACCTCTTATGGTTTGTTATATGGACTTTTTTTGCATGATGACCCTTATGTTCAAAAGTGCCATCCAGAAGACCACATACGGCTTATTATAAGTTTATTAATTTAGTTAGTATCGGAGTGAAAATCATCTGAATAACTTGTGTATCAATACAAAAATCTTTTAGAGACAATGTGACCTGGTAAACACATTCACACTTCCACCTGGCAGGACTTCAACCACGTTGTTCCCAGTGGAACCGGTTTAGGAGAGCCCAACTACAGGCTGGGTTTTCTTTCATGGCCACACTGGAACCCACCTGGGCTTTAAGGACATTGAAATATTCAACACCTACATTAACATATAGGATGAGGCCTTGATTGTATTATTACCATTTATTCTCTTTGAGTATTTATTTTTTCACAAAATATGTATTTTGCTCATCTAGAAAACACACATACACAAACACACAAGCAAACACTATTGAAGCTAGCAAGTCGTGGCAGCACTAAATTTCAAATGTGCTAATTATTCAAATCGAGACTGAGAGCTGGAGAGGGATGAAGAAAACAGGTTGAGAGATTGGGCGATAGAAGATTGAGAGCAGAGAAGGAGAGAGAGAGAGAGAGAGAGAGAGAGAGAGAGAGAGAGAGAGAGAGAGAGAGGGAAGAGAAAAGAGGAGAAGGAATAGAGCAGGAAGTTTTGGGGAAACAGATGGCGATGGAATGAAAGCGCAGAACTGGGAGGAGGAAGAATAATATAACAAAGTGAGCGGCGCCAGTGTCAGACGTCAGGCCTCTAATTGCTTCCACGGCTCTCCCTTCCAACTCTCCTTCAATCGCTATCCCTCCCCCCTCTATCCCTCTCCCCTCTTTCTCTCCCTCCCTCTCTCTCGCCTCTCACTCCCCACCCCCCTTCCCTCCCTATCTCTCTCTCCTCTCACTCTCCATCTCCCTTTCCCTCTCCCTCCCTCTCTCTCTCCCTCTCTCTCTCTCCCTCCCTCTCTCTCCTCTCACTCTCTATCTCCCTTTCCCTCTCCCTCCCTCCCTATCTCTATTTTCTCTCTCTCCAACTCCCTTTCCCTCTCACTCTCACTCTCCCTTTCCCTCTCTCCCCCTCTCTCTCTCTCTCTCTCTCCTCTCACTCTCCATCTCCATCCCTATCTCTATTCTCTCACGGTCTCCCAAAATAATGACCTCATCCTACT
>NC_082390.1:13837358-13839858 GCF_031168955.1 Gadus macrocephalus
TCCTCAAGAGCCTGTTCCACACACTCATCATCCAGACACTCCTGCGCTCCCTACAGGCGTCCTACCCCACGTCTCCAGTTGGAGCTGGTATCGGTGCGAATTTATGAACACCCATTAAATATTAGATGGCCCTGTTTCGGATTTTTCTATATGTCTCACCTATAGTGTATTTGTATTCGTACTACTGTCCATACTGAACATGTATCACCTATAGTGTGTTTATATTTATACTCCTGTCTATACTGTATATATATCCCCTATAGTGTATTTATATTCATACTACTGTCCATACTGAATATATATCCTCTATAGTGTATTTATAATACTGTATAACTCTTACTGATTACAAGAGCCTATTTCATGCCACTGTGGAGTCCGTCCTCCTGTATGGCTGCGAAAGCTGGACCCTGACGCCCACCCTGCAGAAGTCCTTGGATGGGTGCTACACCAGGACGCTACGAGCAGTGCTGAATGTAGACCAGAATGCCCACATTACCAACAAGGATCTGTACGGGCGGCTGCCGAGGCTCAACCAGAAGGTAGCATCCAGGAGGATGAAGCTGGCCGGCCACTGCCACAGACATCGGGAGCTCCCGGCCAGCAGGCTGGTCCTGTGGGAACCAACGCGCGGGCATCGATCGCGAGGACGCCCCGCGCTAACGTACGTGGACGTGCTTAAGAAAGATGCGGGAGCTGAAAGTTCCTCGGAGCTGGCCGGGTGTATGGAGAACCGAGAGGATTGGAGACTCCGATGGAAGCTCGTCTGAGGACGACCGAGAGAGAGATTACAATTGACCTTGCTATATTCAGTCATGATTGCATGAGGATATTGTCTGAATCACTCAGTATAATTGTTACAATAGCAACTGTTTCCAGGGTAACTGCCTGATGTTATCTGGCTGCCTGACGCCCCGGGTATATGAAGAGAGCTTCCCCCTGCTACACAGTGACACAGCCCTACACAGCGGAGCGCTTGGAGAACATCCATTGCTGATCTGCATTGCAGACCCTTGTCCCCAGATCCAAGATGGCTGCCGGGCCGCAGGTTAGCTGCGTGCTGTGAACTGTGACATGGAGCAGTCTCACTAGGGCGCTCCTGTGGCTCCAGAATGGCTGAAGTAAGAAACTCCAACAATTGAGCAAAGCGCATAAAGAAACCAAGAGACCGTTTTGTAGGAAGACTTTCTCTATTTCAAAATACATCAAGAAATAAAATGTATCTCATTTAAATATGTTTATTTCCCTTGAGTAAGATATGAGTGATTCTGCATGTTTGGCGCCATTTATTACAAAGGACAGATATTGTTCACATGTTCCGAGTCCTTCACATATGTCATGGTCTATCTATGCCACATATTAGGGCGAAGGACCACATGTCATAAATCCTTTACATACTGTATGTCAGGGTCTATCTTTGTCACACATTAGGCAGAAGGACCACATGTCATAAATCCTTTACATACTGTATGTCGGGGTCTATCTGTGTCACACATTAGGCAGAAGGACCACATGTCATAAATCCTTTGCATATATCAGGGTCTCTCTGTGTCACACATTAGGGAGAAGGACAACGTTATAAATCATGTTATGTCGTGCTGTCAGAGAGCACCAGTAGTGAACCATGCTTTGTCAGAGATGGAGCAAATGGCTTTGTAGCCAAACCGCAGATCACTGCCTACAGTAGAAACTCAATATCAGTGAGAATTCTATTGTGTTTAAGAGGGTGACACATGATTACCTCAGAAAAAAGGATTGATTGTATTTGTTTATATTGTAGTAACTAAATATCATTGAGAGTTGTATTGTGTTTAAGAGAGTGTCACATGATTACCTCAGAAAAAAGGATTGATTGTATTTGTTTATATTGTAGAAACTAAATATCATTGAGAGTTGTATTGTGTTTAAGAGGGTGACACATGATTACCTCAGAAAAATATGGATTGATTTGATTTGATTGTATTGTAGGAACTCAATATCATTGAGAATTGTACTGCATCTAAGAGGGTGACACATTATTACCTCAGAAAAAATAATTTATTATATTTGATTGCATTGTAGAAACTAAATATCAGTGAGAATTGAATTTTATTTAAAAGGGTAACACATGATTACCTCAGAAAAAGATGGATCAATTGTATTTGATTGTATTGCTAACCAAATCTAGTACACTCATAGGTAACCAATTCGCTAAGGTATTGCCAAACATGCCATTCACTATCCAACACCAGCATTGTGTTGTTGTATAAATGCATGGTACAGCAAACCACTGGGCTGAGAGTCTCTGCTGCTGCATTACATCACGACTGAGAGGCTTCCACCACATGTCTCTATTATAAGGCTGTAAATCGATCGGCTCATTCTCCCCTCCACAAATCACTCCCTTTATCAATAATGTCTCTGACAACAGCTCAATGACCCGCGGTTCACTACGGACACCAGGCTGCAGGTCCACAGACACGTAGGATTCTAGTATGTCCTCTTCCACTGAATACAATAGCAC
>NC_082390.1:13847358-13855417 GCF_031168955.1 Gadus macrocephalus
CCACCACAACACACACACACACACACACACACACACAAAGTAACCCCACTCATCACACATCCCGGCTCCCCATCAATCCAAGGCGTGGTTCAGCAAGGAAGCAACTCAGAGTCACATCCTTTATGATATAATATTATATAATGATCACATTGAGCCTCAGTGGTGTGCATTTCCTTCAAAAGGTGGAATTTGGCGGTGCATTTGGTTACACACTGCTCTGCTATTTATTGGATACACGTTGAGCTATTAGCACAATTTAAGCCAAGAAGCGCTGTCATTCTTCATCTCCGCCACGGCTCGCTTCTGCTTTTTTCTCCAGATGAGAGTGTTTTGATGTGCCGGGAAGCGCCCCTGCTTCTCTCCTATCATGAACTACCTTCAGAAACCCCCCACCACCCACACACACACCACACACACACACAGGTTTGGCACATCAACCAATTAAAATGGTTATCCTAGCAACCGGAGTCAATATGTCTCTTAGCAACACTGCTTTTTCAAAACACAGAAAATGATATCAAAGAGGTGCACCGCTTGTAACATGCTTCCAACATTCCTAACTGGGTTTCCCAAACATTCACACCAGGCTTCCGAACATTCATAACTGGTTTCCCTTCCATCTCTCATAATGAACTTAGCTCCACATATGTGGCCTCTCTCTCCTCCGTCTCTCACACTCACTCTCTTTCTCTCTCTCTTTCTCTCTTCCATCCCCCTCCTCTCTCTCTCTCTCTCTCCTCTCTCTCGCTCTCTCTCTCTCCTCTCGCTCTCTCTCTCTCTCTCTCTCTCTTCTCTCTTGTCTATCTATCTCTCTGGGCTTTCTCTATTTCCAACTCTATCCCTCCCACTCACCCTCTCTCTCGCTCCATCTCTCTGTCCCCCACTCTTTTTTTTCTGCCTCTGCCTCTGTGTCTTCTGCCTCTGTCTCTCTGTCTCTGTGTCTGTGTCGGTCTCTGTCTCTCTGTCTCTGTCTCGGTCTCGGTCTCTCTGTCGCTGCGTCTGTGTCTCTGTCTCTCACTTTAATTGAATACAATTCAGTTGGATTTATTAGCAGGACATAGATGCAATATGATGCAAAAGCAAAGCAACACATTAGTTAATAGATCAATCAATGCGTCGATACTAAATGAATCCCTCCTCTGTTTCTCTCTCTCTGCCTCTATGTCACTGCAGTGGTTCTCTGGTTCTGCTGTGTGCTATCCACACAGAGAGCCATGCATTCATGCTTGCACATTTTCAGATGGCCAACTGTCACATGAGGGCCCTCGAGCACATGCTGCTGATTACCCATGAGATCCGTGCAACGGGGTCCACTGATTGGCCAGGGGTTCTATGGAAAGGAGAGGCAGGTAAAAGGTGTTTCTTAAGTATCATATTTCCTATCTCACACAGTAACCTTCCACTGGAGGATCCACAAGGGGCTTACTTCAGCAGAAAAGACGGGATAATCCTGAGAGGAAAGCCTCTCTTTCCTTCTTTCTCTACCCTCACCTCTTGACTCTATCCCTTGATCTCTTTAAAACTCTGTGTCCAGACCGGTTAAGCCCCAACATCACCCTCTTTTTTCTCTGGCTCTCTCTTTACTTTTCTCCTCTCTCATGTTTTCATCCCTCCGAGGCTTTTTTTACTCTCTCTCTCTCTCTCTCTCTCTCTCTCTCTCTCTCTCTCTCCCTCCCCCCCCCACTCTCCCCCCCCCCCCACCCCTCTCTCTCTCCTCTCCTCCTCTCTCTCTCTCTCTCTCTCTCTCTCTCTCTCTCTCTCTCTCTCTCTCTCGCCCCCCCCCCCCCCCCTCTCTCTCTCTCTCTCTCTCTCTCTCTCTCTCCCCCCCCCCCCCCTCTCTCTCTCTCTCTCTCTCTCTCTCTCTCTCTCGCTCTCTCCCACTTTACCTTTATTGAATGTGTCTCATTTAAATTCAGTGCTTCTAAATATAAATTGTGCAGCCTAGCAATCAAAAATTCCAAATCATCTAAATCGTCTCTATTATTTATATCGTTGTTATATAGCTGTATCGGAAAATAATCAACCGTCATTCATCGGAAAATGTTCATTACAATTTATTTTGTTAAGAGTATAATCCCGCCGGTAGCTGGACAGAACAGGCGTCCGAGGACAAAAGAACACAAGAGAATGAATTCAATCAATTTGTTTGGATGCAAGAGGCTCCAGTCTCTATAATAACCCCCCCCCCCCCACCCCCGCCCAGCAAGCATCAATCTATGGGCAAGGTTGCAGGTTTACCTCAAGTTCTGTAGGCATGAGACATCCAGAAACCATTTACTTCAGTGCAGAAGAAAAACATGTGAGTGAAATGGCAAGGAGATGTATTAAATCTGCCCCGTTTCTCCCGTCAGTCTTGACTTGGGGAAAAAAAAAGATCAAGTTGATGAATAATCGAACGTGTCTTATCGTTAGCCCTTCTCCACAAATCGACTTCACATTGGACAGCTTATTCCTGTTTCCATTCCGTCTTTGGTTAAGTAGTTGACTACCAATTAACTACGATCAGAGATTTACGATATCGTTCCACTTGCTGTGGACCAAATAGACACACCTTGAGACAAAATGTCTAATTTGAAAGAAAACAACAAATGGGATGAAGGCAGACCATACACTGATGTTTAATGGTATAAGTGTCAAGGACATCTCATTTTGTTTTTTAATGTGTTGTTAACATCTCCCAGATGTTCACAGCTCCCCAATTAAATCCAGATTTCATCTAGATAAATAAACAAAACACTAAACAGGGCCTTCTTACGGTCCAATGGAAGGTGGTCATTTTTCCTATGAGCTGACCGTGTGTATCACCACGATAACACAGAAGACTGCAGACTGAAACGTGATCCAATTACAGCGCCGTAGTGGAGCCGTGATGGCGGAGGTCTTTCCTGGCTCTGGAGCTGCTGAACCACAGGCTGCCTCCCTGGGCACGGCTGACGGAAGTGTAAGAAGAGACGCGGAGCAGCGCTGTAGCTGCCGCGAGAAGGGAGGGCCATCCTTCACTAATGGTATTATATATTATTATATATTATTATAAATTGGAGAGTGTGGTTTCGATTTTTGTTTTTGTTATCATATCAAGTTCCTTTTTTTTTGGTGGGGGGGGGGGGGGGGGGGGGGGGGTAATTAAGTAATCGTCAAGGCTGTCTCATTGTTAAGTATTTCGGGACATGTGCAATGGATTGGAAACATTTGTTTTCCATTCCAGAAGCGACCACTTTACAAGATTTATGGAGAGAAGTAGAACGGGGTTATGTTTATACAAGAGGCATCAAACTAGAAGCTGTAAGCTGTGATACGGGTAATTGGAGGTATTCGGCTATTATTAACTGGGTTATTTTCATAGCATCGTTGTATTATTCTAATGATTTGCGAATGGATTTGGTTTGGGCGTGGGAGGATCTGGCAGTCTTGATTGATCCGACTATTGACTCACTGGTGCAGGGCTCGTTGAGGGGGGCAGAGTCGTGAACGGGCAGAAAAAAAAACGGCCCTTGGCTGGAAGCCAAGGGCGATTAGCACACACTGAACACGCCTTCAATCAGCGTGGCATTGTACAGGTATTAGCAAACCATACCCCTTAGCCATTCGTCCTTGGCCATATACTGGGAAGGTGACGATAAGCTAATAGAACGCCATCCATATCGTCCCCCCATACATGGGGGGACGATATGGATGGAACTGCATGAAACTGATGCCCTGCATGCACAGCACTCTAACATTTCCATATGCCGCCGTCACTCCTCAGTGAGGGAGTGAGTCAGTGTGTGTGTGTGTGTGTGTGTGTGTGTGTGTGTGTGTGTGTGTGTGTGTGTGTGTGTGTGTGTGTGTGTGTGTGTGGTGTGTGTGTGTGTGTGTGTGTGTGTGTGTGTGTGTGTGTGTGTGTGTGTGTTTCATGTTGCTGCTTCAAGTCTCGCGGCTGTGATCTGTTTCTTTGCGATCCATTTTTCGTCTTCTGGCTACCCTTCTTTTCTGTCATGTCTCTCATCACTCTTTCACTCCTCCATCTCTTCTGTGTTTTCATCATTTCTACATTCACCTTCACATTATTGCTATCCTCCTCAACTTCCTCTGCCCACCCCCAACCCACGTCTTCCTCTCCCACTGAAGAGTAAAGGTTGCCTCACCAGCCTCTCCATCACCTCCACTATAGGTTAGAGGTTCTCTCTGTTCTTGAAGATATTGCATTGAGGATAGAAACGGCAGAGGATTAAAGGAAATGGAACAAAGGGAGTGGGAGCTGGACCATAGTTGGGTATTTCATGGAGAATATACAATCATTAAAAATACTGAAAGTAGAAGTACTCGTTTTGACAGCAGCAACAGGTCCCTCTTTGTGACCCGTCTTTCTGATCAGAAGACACGTTCCACTCCTACTCATAGAGCAGTACATCAAAGTGTTAGGTGGCTAATGGTCTCCCTGAACCGATTCAGGGGTCAGATAAGTGCATAAAGTAAAGTCTGAAAACTCAAAATCCAAGTAGCTAGGTGTTTTACCTAGCAAAGTATTCAAGCACTCAGGAAATTGTTTTGCAGGAGTGTTATTGTTATTTTGTGTTATTTTGACTGTCAATCATGCGCTGCTGAGTGAATGTGCATTAATAAGTCATTAATGGATGCGGCTCATCAAAGACACTTAATGCAAAACAAACAGAACCGAAATGGCGTTTAATCAATTCCTCTCTAATTCTCTTTTTTGTTTTCACACAAACCCTCCCTTACCCGCCCCCCACTCGCTTTAGAGCCAAATAAAAGTGTTTTCAGAGAACAGCTCTGGTGCTGGCGTTACACAAACAGCTCTATGAGAAACAGAAAAATACAAAGAGGGTTCTGCTATCGCATGCTAGTCCGTCCGTCTGTCTGTTTTAACTTGTGTGTTGGCAGACTGAATGGTCGGCGGCAGTTGCCTTAGATCACGGCTACAAGTGAGAAAAGTCTGGGAAACAAGCGAATCTGCTGTGCCAAATGGGAAACTCTCCCCAACACTCGCATAGAAACTTTAGCCCCTGGTGCCATGTGGATGAAAGAGAAAATGTAATTTGCTTATTTATATTTAATTTTAAATACTACATTATTTAAAGCTATGGATTTTTTATAATTTCTATTTGGAATCAACATCCTGGACTCACAGTGTGTATTTTTTTTTATATACAAACATATACATCTTTAAATGTATATCTATATATTTTTTCAATCATTGTCATATGAAGACTTGCCGTCTGATCCCTTGTCAACCATTCTGAGGTGTTTCCATGGAAACTATCCCATAGTGTGTGGTCGTTGTGGTGATCATCCAAATGGTACACTTCAGCGAGTCTTCAGATAATGGAAAGATGGCAGGAAATGAGCCCATCGGCAAAAAACGGAATTGGATTTGACAATTTCCGTTCTGAATTATCCTCAGACCATGGAAACCAAAATTGACATGATTCCGCAATTACTTCTGTCATATTTTTGGTTTTCATGAATTAAAACTAATTCTGTGCTTTCTTCCTTCCACACAAAGCAGGGAGAGTCAAAGGAGAGCTCTGTGATAACAAACACAAAGGAGCTTTATTCAGAAAACACCTCAGTTGAGATCAATACAGAATATGTCAGCGTTCCTTCAAAGTGTTTTACTTTAACCTATTCTAATTGGAAATTCATTTGAGAAAAGGCTATTTGTTCCTGGCGAAATTTCAAAATGCTACAGGCTATGTTGATCCCGGCGAAATTTCCAAATGCTTTTTCTACGTTCAGATATACCCATATACTATAGACTATTGCACAAATACTAATTTAAAGTAGTTTACAAATTATACTTCATTTTGTGCCTGTGAACTATGGGCTTCAATCATAACTTTGTCTTTCTTTATGGAAATCCTAAATGATTCTGCCCAAAGCGGGTTCAAGATGAGCTGCAGTCTCCTCATGCATTACAAGATGAGCTGCAGTCTCCTCAATGCATTACAAGATGAGCTGCAGTCTCCTCAATGCATTACAAGATGAGCATCAGTCTCCTCAATGCATTACAAGATGAGCAACAGTCTCTTTAACGCATTACAATAGCAATCACTGCTCATTTCCAGATGACTTGACAGGGATCAGATGTCGCCTAGCTTTTAATCGCCATGTTATTTCCTTTATGAGGCTCTGTTCATTTCCAAAAATACAGAAGCAGCGATCACTGTTCCCTCCTCACCCCTAGTAATTCATATATCTGCTTTTCTGCCTAAGGTCAAAAGGAATATTACATTTGCAAGAAATATTGGCACAGCATTAGATAGTTTAATTCTTGAAAATGTGGATAACGAAGGATGAGTAGTGTATTCCATTGTCGTTAAAGGTCTAAGCCGTTGCAACTGGGATTGTTCACATAACACCATTACCTCAAGTGAACAGTTTTTGAAAATTGTAATCATTTAAATTGTATTTATTAACTTTGAAATATATACACATGGTGCAATATAATATATAAACTGTCGTCTTGTTTATTAAAGACGTAGGGACTTTAACCAATTAGATTTGATCAAATGGATAGATGCATCATCGTATTATAATATGCTACCATGATATTCTGTTCTGTTTTGTATTTATTTTTAATTATATTGTGATAAGAAGGGAAATATGACATGATCAATCAAGGAAAACTTGACAACCACTTGAACTAAGTGCTCCTGTAATCTTTCATTTGTAGTTCCAGTGAACAAGCAATAACTAGAGTATTTTTTGCATACTGATTTTTGTACATTATTCTCAGAGTCGACCCGCCCTCCCACTTACCCCCTCTCCATCTTCCTTGCCTGGTAGTCTAGGAAGACAGATGGCTAACTCCTTCAAAGTGGACCCTGGCGCCACCAGAAAATCTAACGTTGTGGTCGCATCTCTATCATAGGTCAGTGAGACCTTAAGGTCCATTCTGTGTGTGATTACTGGGAGATGAACAAGTGTAAGCTTTACCTGGTACTACTTCAGCACATCATGATTCAAACCACACATTAGCACCTTCCTTTCTCTCCGGTTCTCCATCCCGGTTAAGTTTGTTGTGAATAGAATGCTATGTAGGCTAACGTAACAAAAAATATATGTGATGCTCTCCCCATAGAAAGTAATGCGGGTTGTTACAAAGCATTGCCTAGCTTGTACAGACAGCATGCGTCACTGATGCTCACTGATGTGCGTTGGCCTTTAAACTAGAGTGGACAGTGCATCTGGGTCACAGTCTCTTCCAGACCATCTCCCCACACCCCTGGAACTAGTGACAACTAGGTGCGACAGCTAGGTCACCCATTTACCCCTGGTCTCCACCGGCAAGACCAACATAGGGGGTGTGTGTATGCATACATGCTTACACACATACAAACACACGTACATTCATGCACACACACATACCAACATATTCACACACACACACCGCACCGCGCACACACCCACACACACACACACACAGAAACCACTCACACAGCGACCCACTTTGGGGTACAACACCGAACTGGGTTATGAATTGATTATTCATGCGCGTGTCGACGGCCCGTGTAACTACTGTACAGCCAGGCCCTGTCCTGAGGGTGAGCCCCCTCTCCCCCGCCCCCCTCTTCTGGATGTGTTCATGCAGTCTGTGGTTCAATGAATTTCCAGGGAGGGGCACCGGTGGACCACCAGGTGTTTCAACGCTCTCATTTATTCATTCCGCTGATGAATACATTAACACAAGCAGAGCCACGAGCATCAGGGCCGTAATCGGTACAGACGATCATTCCCTCTGTACCCACAATGCAATGGGCTAGCCACAGGCGGGATGCTTTTGCTTGTAAATGGAGGTGTTTTTTTCAAAGGAGGAGCTCTGCGTTCTGCAGTCCACACCTTCATTCAGCTTGTTCGTTGGACAGCAATAGGATCACTGGGGGGGGAGGGGGGGGGGGGGGGGGGGGGGGGCGATGGAGTGAGATACAACAGAGAGGACTGGACTAATTGATTATAAAAATGACTGCTTATTGTGTTTGTGTGTGTGTGTGTGTGTGTGTGTGTGTGTGTGTGGTGTGTGTGTGTGTGTGTGTGTGTGTGTGTGTGTGTGTGTGTGCGT
>NC_082390.1:13855517-13879108 GCF_031168955.1 Gadus macrocephalus
GATTGGACGTCTGAGCATCGGTTAATTGAGTACCCGTGTGCGAGGGTTAGGCTTCCCGGACACATGGTATTGTGATGGCCGGGGGCGTGGTCGCCGTGTTCCATGTGCTGCAAAGGATCCCGTGAGGGTTCGGACTGTCGAAATGCGTGATTTGGTGGAGATTTGGCGGACTTTGGTGGATTTGGTGGGTTGGGTGTGTGTGTTGTGAGAGAGAGAGAGAGAGAGAGAGAGAGAGAGAGAGAGAGAGAGAGAGAGAGAGAGAGAGAGAGAGAGAGAGAGAGAGAGAGAGAGAGAGAGAGAGAGAGAGAGAGAGAGAGAGAGAGAGAGAGAGAGAGAGACCAAAATCCCCCAATATCATATCATAGTGAGTGAGTGACATCATTACATCATATCCGTATTGACTGAAATTACTGCTGAATTGAGCAGGGATGCCATGACAATTGGGAACGTTTTATTCTGCATAGGAAGGAGTCACAACAAGGGCACCTCTATTAAATATGCCTTCTTTTTGTTTTACTTTATGGAAAGAAAAATCCTGGATGACTTACCGTCTTTATCAGCTCTTCGGAATATCTGATGAGGAAAAAGCAGAGGAGAGAGCAGTGTTAGTTCTTTTGAAGATATTGCAGTATGCAGTATAATTTTTCTGTTAAGCTTGTATTTGGGATTTGCACTGTTCTGTACACTTTCACTGGTGTGAACCTGTGAATTTCCCCTGCAGGGCTTAGAAACATGTTATCTTATAGCAGTCGGCACTAACAACACTTGAACAATTGAAATTGTACATTTCACTCTTGTAGGTTTTAGTTTCTTTAATCTGATGATTCTATAAAGGATGACTTCTGGATGTCTCAACCTGAACTCCCATCGGGGGGACTTTGGGCTCTAAAGTGAGTAGAGACGTCTCCAGAGCCAGACGTAGGGCTCTGAAGTGAGTAGAGACGTCTCCTAGAGCAAGACATAGGGCTCTGAAGTGAGTAGAGACGTCTCCTAGAGCCAGACGTAGGGCTCTTATGTGACTAGAGAATTCTTCTATATCCAGAGGTAGGACTTTAAAGTGACTCATTCGAACGGGGACAGTGCGATTAGCTGCGGCAGTGGGGGCCACATGAAGGCAACATGCAGTGAATAGTTTCAACAGAATCAACTATTGGAAAAACACAACCGACGTCATGTTGCGGTGGCCAATCACGTAAGCCGGCGCTCAGACCAAAGACACCCACGGGAAGAAGAACCTTGTTTGTCATGGAATGTTTGCATTGTAGCATTCCGCTGTTTACAGATAAACTGTGAAGATGGAAGAGAGACTGAGTGCCACCGTGTTGTCCTTTCCAGAGCTGAGCAACCCTGCCAGGAAGGAGTGGTTTAAATTCACAACGTGACGCAGATGGGCCATGAAGTGACTCTCCCACATGGCAGAGGCAGTTTGTGGTAATCGCTGCAACGCCCCATTTGTTCTGAATGAGCCCTATACTGGACCTATACCAATACTGGACACATTTAAACACATTGTCCACATTAGTCACTCAGACCCAAAATAAAAGAACAATAGGGTCAAGGTTGGGAAAAATCCCATAGTTAACCTAAAGCTTTCAAGAGGTGTGAACGGCTGGCCCTATCTGCCCCTTACAGTATGACTCTTCCATAAACTATGCACTCCTTAGATGATTTATTGGACTATCATTATTTTTTTTCGTAACCTATTGAAAATATTCTCTCCACTCTCAGGTGTAAGGTAAGTACATACACGTGGGTTCCCCTCGACAGGAGCCAGGCTTAGCCAGCAGTATTTATGACAACATAAAGAAGAGCACTTGTGCATTCAGGAGTTTATATACATCTATAGTTGTTATAAAGTATTAGTTTATAGACTATTCTTAAAAACACGGTACAACATAATTGATGCATTGTCATAAATATGAAAGGCATAGAATTAGACCTGCTCTGTAGGCTTCAAGTCGGCAAAAAGGAATTAATTTTGTTAAGAGTTTTTCCAGACGAATAATTATTTAAATTAGCTAGAATGTGCAATGGTGTGTGTTTGAGATATACGAATATAATCCTACGATTTTATGCAGTCTCCTAATTCTTCATTTAGTTCAGAGACGGAGAGAGTGTGAGAGAGAGAGAGTGAGACAGAGAGAGAGAGACAGAGAGACAGAGAGACAGAGACAGAGACAGAGACAGAGAGAGAGAGAGAGAGAGAGAGAGAGAGAGAGAGAGAGAGAGAGAGCGAGAGCGAGAGAGCGAGAGCGCCGATGGGGAAGACGTGGTCGATAGCTCCAATCTTTATAAAAAGATCCTTCCATGGGAGAGAGATGTCATGCTACTCCTAGATACCAGTAGGTGCGGTAGACAATCACATCCTTCAGTCATGGATCAGAGTTGAAAGAGGACGGGTAGATACAGGGAGCGACCCGGTTTCACACCCTTTAACGCACAATCGGGGACTCATACGTGTGTAAAATGAACCGTAACATTAAAATAACCTACTGCTGAAAATCGAATTACTTCATTCATTTTTTTTTCATTCATTCATTTAAATGTTCAATGATTGATAGGCAAACTTAAGAGTCGTGTTTTCCCTCGTCTTCAGCAATCTTTATTATCAAACTCTTCCTTGTGAAACATTAAGGCTGGGATGGTAGCGCGAACAGTGGGCGGGGGAGGAGCGAGAGAAACAACACACGCACGCACATAACACACACACTCATTGGGAATCTAGAATGATTACAGAAAATAGAAATCTTATAAGGGGCTAGAGTCCTCCAAGTTATGATAATAATCATGTGTTACAATAAAAAAGCAAAAATGAATTAGAACTTAAATGACTCATAAACAGAAAGAAACTCCATCCCTGTGTCAATGTATCAGGGGAGGATCCACCGCCATGAGGCTGAGATTACACCCCTCTTTTATAGCCTCATAAAACCCATTATTCCTTATGTAAATGTTCACCAACCAAATAAAACGGAGATCTTCTCTACCACCAGATCCATAATGCAAATAGAAGTCACTCGATTCATGTCAATGTCACTGGATATCCAAGGAATCATGAGTGGATATTGCAGTAATACTATGGTAATTATGCAGTTGGTGTCTGGCCAAGGGCCATTTTCATTGCCTCTCTTTGAGAAAGGAGAAGTGGTGACAAACTGGAAACCCGTTGACCATTTTAGAGATTTCCAATATGGATCATCAACATTGAACAGAGCAAAATCATTTTATTAATACTAATTGTAACTTTATTTCACACACACACACACACACACACACACACACACACACACACACACACACACACACACACACACACACACACACACACACACACACACACACACACACACACACACCGTTATTATTTTACTAGGATATTGTAAGCCCTGCAGGTCTAGAGCATAATTAGTTTCCATGCCCCTTCTTCTTCTCTTAAAAGTAGATATCTAGGTTGGGGTCAATGATGCGACTGAACTGATTTCCTGCAAAGTTGTAAACCCCTAAAACCGAGTGTGCGAAAAAGTTTTGATTAAGGAAAAATAAACATCGATAATCGATGTCCATTGGCACCCTGTGATCATCGTCCTGAACGATACATTCTGGGCGAATCCTCAGCAGTCCTTATTGCGCGCCATGATTGCAACGCAAAGTGGAAAAGCTTCATCAATTATTC
Source organism: Gadus macrocephalus (assembly GCF_031168955.1). Taxonomy (NCBI): domain Eukaryota; kingdom Metazoa; phylum Chordata; class Actinopteri; order Gadiformes; family Gadidae; genus Gadus; species Gadus macrocephalus. Next base: position 13,859,191 of record NC_082390.1, read on the forward strand.
AATTCTACTACAGTAGTAGACTGCGTCCTCCAGCGACGCGGAGATCTGCAACACAGGTCGAACTGCTATACTGTCCGAGGTAATGTCATGTGTTCAGACGAGTAAACATCGAGAAAAATTGATCAACAACTTGGACTACATATTTGTTTAAAAAAAAGAAAAGCATTAGCCTATGAAAAGATCGAGTAGCAGTCGAACAGGGTAGACAGACACTGAGATGCACGATGGAACATCAGCTCACAGGGATCGATATGCAGTCCAGCCCGATAGCGAGGAGGAACTGTCGGTATAATGTTACCCATATGATTTAGTGAGAATATTACGTAATAGCCCAGCAAGTGTAGAGTAGGAGTCTTCTACGTCTCCTATGTAAAGGAGCCATAGAAGACGCATAAAGAGAGAAATCATTTTTTATCCAGGTTTTTGGTTTTGTTTCATTTGGATTTGGGCAAATCCCTTGATGTAATGTGTCGTTTAGAGTCTCATGTCATGCAAACTTCGGCTACCTTCTCACCACTTTAGTCGCGTCAACGCAGCAGCGCGACCTTTTTGCCAATATACAGCCGTGCGTCTTTGCGCACAAGTTCTCGTTTTTTGAAGACACCGATCCCTCAGTCAGTCAGTCTGTCCAGCACCACCAGTGAGCAGAGAAGTGAACCACAGGTCCGTATATATTACAGATTCAACACTCACGTCTAGAATGACGGCGATGCCTTTGCGCGGTTCAGGAGCGTAAAAATGCTCCTGAGCCACGGCGACCTCCTCCCGGCTGCCGGCGAATTCCCGGCTGGAGATGTTCTTGTTGTCACTCATCTTGGTTACGATCCAGCGGACGAGCCCGTCGATACCACCGGGCTGAGCGCCGCTGTTTCCGGTCTGTGCTGCCGTCGCGGACTCGCTGTCCAGCACCAGGTCGGCTACGGGGTTTGGTGGCTGGTCTTTGCTGTCCTGGGCCCGGAGTTTGGCTTGTTCTTTGTTGAGCAGTTTGTGGACGCCGTCCCTGCAATAGCGCGCTGCCTGCTCACACATCCTTTTGCTGCGTAGCGTACATGGTGCGCTCTATGGGGGGAAAGGCGCACCCCTCCCATCTTACATCATCGACCCCGAAAACACACCCACCACCCCAACACACATCCACTCCATCTATCAACCTTTCTATCTCTCTCATATATACATATATATTTATATATATATATTAGATATATATGTATATATATATATATATATATATATATATCCATCTGTCCATCCATCTCACTAACTGCAGTTGAGTTACTGTCATTAAGTAGCCTTTGTCATGTAAATGCACTCTTTGAGTATTAAAAAAAAATGGTACCCAGCCTCTATTCAATACACCCTTTCCCTTTTCCGAGGCATCGGACTAACAGTGTCGCTCATAACTATTTTGGGTCTGCTAACTTTGTGTACCACACTAGCACACTTTGTGTACACACTTTTCACACTAGCCTTCCCCACCTAACTCCCACCTTAGTCTTCATGTTTAACCTGTTTTTCTTTTATTCCTAGTCTGTTTTATATAGTTTTGATTGGGCAAAATGTGAAGCGTCTTAGAGTACCATATTAAGCGCTATATACATTTCATTTATTATTATTATTATTATTATTATTACTACCAGGAGACTAAACTAGTGAAGATAAATGACCATTTACCTTTTTCCAAGAGACGTCCTAGCAGGTAAACACAGTGTAGCCCCAAGTATTAACATTGGCTGGGCGAACAGGGGTACTGATTTAGCCCACAACCGGTGTCCTGGTAAATTAAAAAAGCAGGACCATACCTAGAGTTATGAGCAACAACTGTTTGTCCTACGCTCTGTGAAAGGGGCTTTTCAATTAATATTGGAGGACATCAACGCTTAATGGTGCTGTCAGGAAGAGTTGTAAAGATGGAGAGAAGAGAGAGAGCTCCAGTGAACCACATCAGAAATAGTCCCTCTCCCTCACTCTCTCTCTCTCTCTCATTGTAACTAGTATGCAGATGATCCATATGATCTGTGTATCCCTATAACAACACAAATGCAGCAGAGGGGAAACACATGTCAAGTGTTAAGGAACCATCTCAATACCACTGCTCGGAGCAAGACCCATGAACCTGACCACTGAACCTGTGGTCAGTGGGCAGGTTCATGGGTCTTGCTCCGCAGCGGAGCCTATGAGGAGCAGGTCGGACCCTGGTCTGGGAGGGAAGGAAAGGCAGGAGGGATGGTGAAAACGGTTTGCTCTCCACTAAATGTGTTTTTATTTTCTCGAACAAACACGCTAGAAGAGGGATGATTTATCGCCAAACAACGGTGTTGTTTGGCCTAAGGCCTATTGACAAGCTCTTAATGGTTGAAATTATGTTAACAATACAGATTGACGGTTTGCCTGGTTAGGTACCTTGACTAATTAACCATGGAGCAAAGACCAATACATTGCCATCTAGTGCTGTGGGGACCTAGCTAGGGAGACTATTGGACATGATTGCCCCCTTGTGGTTACTGATGTTAATGAGAGACACCCTGTTTTTTTTTGTAAACTATTTATTGTGTAATTTAGGACAGCTCCCATATGGCCGATGGCACATAACAATAAATAATGTACATGCATAACAGCTGTTCCTGTTCTGATTTTCAACTTTAAGTTATGCGTCCATATTCGATTTAATAACACAGCAGGTGCACAAAAAATAGATTTATTGCTAGGAAAAATAAAATAAAGCATTTTGTCTGACACAAAGGACTATCTCGTATAAATAGTAAACATTTGAATGGAGTGCAAGAACAGTGCAAACAATTTGTTGACAATTTATTTTATTTGCATATGTGCATGTGTTTATGCCTGTGTGTGTGTGTGTGTGTGTGTGTGTGTGTGTGTGTGTGTGTGTGTGTGTGTGTGTGTGTGTGTGTGTGTGTGTGTGTGTGTGTGTGTGTGTGTGCGTGCGTGCGTGCGTGCGTGCGTGCGTGCGTGCGTGCGTGTGTGTGTGTTTGTGTGTGTGTCTACGTGGCATCGGGGTCGTGGCCCCTCAGGTAGAAGACCCAGCAGTGGGGTGGCCCCTGGCCCTCTGAGGGGACGCTGCAGATGTTGAGCTTGCCCTGCCAGCGGCCCTGGGGCCCGGCCGCCGGGGCCTCGAACGTCACCAGGATGTTCTGGCTCTTTTTAGACCGGATGGTTTCGGCCCCTTTCACCGTGAAGCACGGATTGTCTACCTGTAGGAGAGACCACGAGGCCCCGTTATGCCCCAGGAATCCCTTTACACAGCGCAGGCCTCAGTGCTGTTCACTCCCACGGTTCTACTGCAGATATTAAAGGGATGCACCCAGATGTCTGTGGTTTTGGCGTTTGCCTGTCTTCCCCAGATTCAAGGCGAGTCGTTTGATTTCACTTTCATAATTTTGCTTCTAAAAGGTGAGTTTTGCTGGATTTGAAAAACACACAGATAATTAGCAACATTTTCTGCGCTGTTATGATTCGGCAACCTGTGATGCACCACTGGCACATGTCTATACAGAGGTCAGTTATATGATCAGCTGCGTCTGGCTGGGTACTCTACACTGAGGGTAACCTGTCAGTTATATGATCAGCTGCGTCTGGCTGGGTACTCTACACAGAGGGTAACCTGTCAGTTATATGATCAGCTGTGTCTGGCTGGGTACTCTACACAGAGGGTAAGCTGTCAGTTATATGATCAGCTGTGTCTGGCTGGGTACTCTACACAGAGGGTAACCTTTCATCGACGCATAAGAGGCAGCCTTATAAAATATGATATAAAGTGCTGAATCATCTGTGTTTGTAGATAAAGAGCATCTTGTTGTGTTACTGGTGGAACCCATTGGAAATTATTGGAAAGTAATTAAAAGTGTAGACCCCTCACATGAACAGGAGCTAGGCTACTGTATCTCTGCAAGTCTGCTAACCCAGCGGTCTCACCTTCTGGAAGCACGATGGTGCATTTGGCAATAAACAACTAGTCTGAGTAAGGCAGGCAAACACCAATCCACCGATATCTGGGCGATTCCCTTTAAGGCCATTCAAAAGTATCTGAACTAAAAGGTATTTCAAGAGTAGAAAGGCGCCAATCCAATCTTCCTCTATAAATGGTTTTATTGGGAGTAAGACACATGATGTAGTAACAACTGTAGCTACAGTTGTTGCTACATCATGTAGTAACAACTGTAGCTACAACTCAAGCCATTAGCGGCTGCTAATGGGACAGCTGAATACCAACATAGGGCAGGTTTTATACAACTAGCCAGGGGGAACTTTACCTGTAGAAGGAGAAGGGTATGTTAGTCCTACTTGTTACTGAATGTGATACAGCTACAGCCTACCAGACTGAGGAGTTAGTTCACAGTTAATGTGTTGACTCATTAGCTACAGCCTACCAGACTGAGGAGTTAGTTCATAGTTAATGTGTGGACTCATCAGCTACAGCCCACCAGACTGAGGAGTTAGTTCACAGTTAATGTGTTGACTCATCAGCCTCAGCCTACCAGACTGAGGAGTTAGTTCACAGTTAATGTGTTGACTCATCAGCTACAGCCTACCAGACTGAGGAGTTAGTTCACAGTTAATGTGTGGACTCATATGCAACCCCCCTGCATTTGCGAGTGTAACAGTACATTAACATTTTATCTTTAGGGCCTTTAGCAGATGCTTTATCCAACGCGACACACAATAAGTACGTTTGTCAGTAGAAAGACAAACAACAATATATCGCTGTCGGTACAGTAAGGATGTGCCAAGCACTAACAATTGCTAGGTCAACCCATTCCAGTATACACCAAAGATAGCTCGGATAAGATGCTACACGCTGCCGAGTACTAAGTGCCAGAACGTGCATGAGACCTATGTCTCAGATGTATATCGTATATTAAGGCACTGTCCTGTACCCCGTGGGGCCTCAGGGGACCCCCCCTCCCGGCCCGACTCTCACCTGGTAGGAGAAGGCGCTGTGATGCAGGAAGACATTCTTGAAAGGGATGGTGACGCTTGTACCGGTCCGGATGCTGAACGGGCCCTGGGGCCTCGGGCCCACGCAGATGCCCCTGAGGGGGAAGACGTACTCGCCCCCTAGCAGGGAGGACACGCTCAGCAGGGCCCTGGACTCGCCCAGCTGATGGGGCTCAAAGCAGAGCTCCACACGGACCTCAGAGCCCGCCTGGGAACCCAGCGGCGTGACCAGGCCCTTCTCCACCAGGAAGTCATCATTGTCCGTCTGGGGCGGAGGGCGGGGGGGGGAGAGGGGAGGGGAAATAGGATGGGAGGGTGGGGAAGAAGAGGGGAGGAGAGAGGAAATAGGATGGGAGGGTGGGGATGTAAATAGTTACAAAAGCTAACTATATACAGTATATATACATCCATTTTTGCGTTGATGATGAATAAGTATATGAAGCTGTGTATAAGGGCACACTGTATCTGACCCACTCAGGGTTGTATCAGGGAGCCGGGCTGAGGGCCCGGGGCCTCACCTTGCAGGTGTACTCCGCCTTGCTGCGGGAGTAGTTGGTGAACTTGGCGTGGCCCATGTGGTGGCCGCCCAGCGGGACCTGGAAGAGGATCGGGGGCTCCGGCGGCGCGGCCAGGGCCCTGAGGAGCAGCTCGTAGCGGAAGGAGCCCAGCTCAATGCAGGAGAGGCTGAGCGCCGCTGTGGACACGCCCGCAAAGAGGGGGTGGAACTCAAAGACCACCTCCCCCTGGGGAGGAGAGACACATACATGGACACGAGGACACAGACATAGAAACACACGCACGCAAAACCCGACACAACAGCATGAGCTCAAACAGAAAGGAAACACGTGGTCTATAAAGATTCCGTTGGTCTTGATCCGTTAGTCCCCACCTGGGACAGGCCGGGCAGCGTGTGCTGCAGGGGCACGCTGATGTTGGGACACGAGCACTCGGCGTTGAGGATGACGGACACGGCCAGGGGGTTCTCCAGCCGCACGCTGGACGAGGCCGTCTGCCGCACGGTGGCGCTGAGCTCCACCGCCCCCGCCGGCGCGGTGCGCGGCGCCCTGAAGCTCAGCACGTAGAAGAGGTACTCGCCCGAGGGCTCGCTGAGGAACGTCACCTGGGGGGGGGGCGAGGGGGGCGTGGTCAACGAGGAGTCGAGGCTACAACGAGGAGACCCCTTCGAAGGGGAACACATGCGCACAACAGCCCTCCCACCATCACTTTCACCCCCCCCCCCCCACCACGCCTCCCCCTCCCCCCCGTCCTCTAGTGATGCACAGCACCCAGGCTCGTGCATAGACTCGTGGCTGGCGTTGCCACTGCCCCTTTGCCCTCATTGGCTACAGTGCCCTCGGGCCTGAAGTTGTTGTAGTACTGTGGTGGTATGTCCTGCGCTCATTTGCTGACTGCCAACTGTGTCTGCACGGCGCTGGTCCCTACATAGGCTACAACAACGTCAGGCTGGAATACTGGGCCTCAAACAGAAGCAAGACAAGAGACTGAGGTGAGAAGATAGCTGATGGCCATGAGCCCAGACCTTGGTCTGCACCAGGCCCTCCTTGCAGGAGTAGAACAATAACTTGTAGTCCCTGGTGGCCAGAGGAGCCACGTCCACGTAGTCCAGGCCCCTCAGAGACACTGTCGCATCGGGTTTGTCCGGCTTCAGAATCTCTATCACCACCTTGAACCTGAAAGACATGGAAACACCTAATTTCAAGGACATACGCAAAAACACACTCATTTTATAGAGAAACATGCAGAGAAACCCCCTTATTTTACAGAGAAACATACACAGAAGCACACTCATTTTACAGAGAAACATACACAGAAACACTCATTTGATAGAGAAACATGCACAGAAACCCCCATATTTTACAGAGAAACATACGCAGAAACAATAATTTTACTGAGAAACAAACACAGAAACACTGAGGATTTACAGTGCTAGAAAGAAACAAGCATACCTGTCACAACTACAACCTTGACTGCATGTGTGTGACAGTGTTTCCCACGTCAACACATGCTGTCTGTGTGTATATTGTACATCAGCACCAAATGGGCTCCGCTGTTGTGTGTGTCTGTGCGTGACAAACCTCTGCAGCTTGCTGAGCCAGTTGTGCACGGGCAGCAGCTCCGTGTGCCGGGTCTTGGCAAGCAGCTCGCGGCTAATGGTGGCCTCGGGTTTAGGGGGCTCGGCGGATCCTTGCAGAGAGTAGAGCTGCCCAGATCCATCAGGGAAACAAATGAACACAGAACCCTGGGAGAGCGAGAGAGAGAGACACACACACACAGAGGGGGAGGGAGAGAGACATGAATACAGAGACATGAATAAAGAGACAGAGGGAGCGGCAGAGAGAGACAGAAAGACAGACAGAGAGAGAGGCAAAGAGAGACCATTTAGCTTTAGCTTTCGCCTAGACATCAAGATGTTAAAGCATATTATAGAATACGTTTTACCAAGCAGCGTCAGCACGTGCATAACTGAAAAGCCACTTTATAACCATTGTGCATTAAAGCATCTGCTCCACACCGCTCCACATTAGTCAATTCCACCCCAGGTTAAACCCCAGTCATCTCCTGCATTATGCAACCCGTCACGACCGCCTCTCCAGAGGGGCGGCCTGCCGTACCACGTGCTTGGTGCCCGGGGCGGCCATGGTCCGCGGGGCGTAGGTGACGGGGTAGCTCTTGGTCTGCAGCGGCTCCAGGAGGAGGACGGGCGCGGCGCTCCAGTGCTCGCCCTCCACGCTGGGCTGCAGGCTCCAGCGCTGGGCGCTGGGGTTGGACACCAACAGGCTCTGGGTGCGGGAGCCGCGGACCGGGCAGCAGAAGGACAACACCTGGACCAGAGGGGGGAGGAGGACAGCCGGGCCTCAGGAGGAGATGTTGTTTGATGTTTGAGGTTTCTGGATTGTGTTCCCTCTATTGGGGTTGGGTCAAACTGTGGAGGTTTTTTTATTTGTGCAGAATGACAAAGATTAAGAAAGATAGACCTGCTGTTCATGTTGAATCAGCTTGGTTCTATTAATACACCACGGTGCTATAGACTCTCCATGGTGGTATAGACTCACTATAGACTCTCCACGGTGCTATAGACTCTCCATGGTGGTATAGACTCACTATAGACTCTCCACGGTGCTATAGACTCTCCACGGTGCTATAGACTCTCCACGGTGCTATAGAGTCACTATAGACTCTCCACGGTGCTATAGACTCTCCACGGTGCTATAGACTCACTATAGACTCTCCACGGTGCTATAGACTCTCCACGGTGCTATAGACTCTCCACGGTGCTATAGACTCTCCACGGTGCTATAGACTCACTATAGACTCTCCACGGTGCTATAGACTCTCCACGGTGCTATAGACTCACTATAGACTCTCCACGGCGCTATAGACTCTCCACGGCGCTATAGACTCTCCACGGTGCTATAGACTCTCCACGGCGCTATAGACTCTCCTCGGTGCTATAGACTCTCCACGGTGCTATAGACTCTCCACGGCGCTATAGACTCTCCACGGTGCTATAGACTCTCCACGGTGCTATAGACTCTCCACGGTGCTATAGACTCTCCACGGCGCTATAGACTCTCCACGGTGCTATAGACTCTCCACGGTGCTATAGACTCTCCACGGTGGTATAGACTCAGCACCGTGCTATAGACTCTCCACGGTGCTATAGACTCAGCACCGTGCTATAGACTCTCCACGGTGGTATAGACTGGTGCTATAGACCCTCCACGGTGCTATAGACTCTCCACGGTGCTATAGACTCTCCACGGTGGTATAGACTCAGCACCGTGCTATAGACTCTCCACGGTGCTATAGACTCAGCACGGTGCTATACTCACTGAAGGTTTATATCCTGGGAGCTACGGTAGTTGAGATTATTTAACTCTACCCTGAAGTGAAGCCACTGGGCGAGGGTATTAAAGCTGTTGAGCTCAGCGGGCAGAACAGCCTGGTCTATAATGTGGTGCTGGTGTCTGACTCAGACTGGAGCAGCAGCCCAGAGACACCGGCCCTTCCACAGAGGCAGGCTGTGGGCTTTTTTACTTGCAAATGCCAAAGCATGAAATTGCCATCTTCAAAGGAAAACACTACCTTGATAACTGTTCCTGGCCAATTCAGAATTGTACCTTTAAAGTGTAAGTGATCACAGCGGCTCAACAACAACTATGAGATCAACATTTTTTATCCCCATGTCTACGAACAAGTGCAACTTAAGACATAATAAAGGTCCAGAGTGTAGAATTGAGTCATATAACGGTAGGATTGCAGATTGCTCTGCAACAGCATCAGGTAGCCAAATGTCAAGTGATGAGGATCCTTGATGGATTTATACATATTATAAATACATAATTTGGTCTTTACAACTATAGGTCATAGTTCCCAAGTCAAGGTCCTTTGACAGTTCCAATCGTGGGTCAACGCAAAATCACAGAGCTATAAGGAACTGTTCACATATGCCGGGATGTCTGGCTTGTTCAGCTTTTGTCCTCTTATTGCATGCACAGTGGTAAATTACATTCATAGACCTACTGCTATCTGTTATATGAATTGATCAATCATCTTGACAGCAGCATGAAAAACGTACCATCACATTGCATAACCGTCTCCGTTCCACACACATGTTAGTGGAAGTAATGTTTTTTTGATCATGGTTGGGTAATGCATCTTAAAATATTGGTCACTATGGAAAGACATTGTGTCTTAAAACATGCATGTGTGGGGCCCATAGCAATGTTGGGGATATTAATGGACTCTTGACAAGAATTAAAATAACTATTTCACACCTATGCAAGCTTGAAAGTCAATTTGTGTACAAGTGTGCAACCCATTTATTCCAATTTGCACCTACTTATCATTATTCCCCTCATCCGTTTGCTGCCATTCGCTACACAATTTTACACTTGGATTACTCTATATAACTATATATACATATTGTGTATATATCGTGTTCCTTGTGCCGCAAGGCATCGTGGGGTTGGGGGTAGGCCTGCACAATAAATCGTTATAAAATCATCGTTATAAAAAGCATAATAGGTGCTCTGTAACCTAGGCTCCCGTCTCATCATTCCCGTGCTGCTTGCCACAATATGTATATATATATAGTTATACATAGTTATAGTATATATAGTATATGTATAGAATATATACACCGATAGATTCATACATTGTATAGTATGGTGAAAGGACGGAGCATTAGGCCTGCCTTCACTGGCTATTTGAGGCACTGGTATAAAACCACAGTGTGCGGCACATTTCATATACAACATGGTGGATTACAATGCTCCAAGCTACTTAAAAATCCTCACAAATGGGTCGTCGCAATTGGGTAAACACAACCCCCCCCTCCTTCCTAAAACGCTTGGCCTTTTCCTTTTCATCTGACAGTGTTACAATTCGCTTACTCGAATGAAAGTTGTTTGAATAATTCCGTTGGTTGAATGTGCAACCCTCAGCGGTAGATGCCACTCACTAACACACGCCACCTTTCAAACAACCCCCCCACCCATGGTTTGGAATGACTAGCCCTTTAACCAGATAGAACACTGGTCTCCAACCTATTATTTTAGAAAGAATTTAAAGAGAGCAGAGGGTGGGCTACCATAGTGTAATAAAGGGGTGTGCGCAATGACATGGGCATTGATCCTACCTCTTTGGCGACGGCGGGGGGAATACAGGCGCCGGCGACGGTGAGGGTCACTGGAGCAGGAGAGCCCTCTATGGAGCACGTCAGATGTGCGTATGTCTTGGGGTTGCTGAGCTCCACGGGGGCAAAGGTAAGGTCAAAGGGGAGCTCTGAGCCTGGGCTGATGTAGCCTGCATCTGGCTTGATGGAAAGCTCTGGAGAAAAGCTCTCTGTCTCCCATCTGAACCTGTGATATACGTAGAACAGTGTCAATAAGTGCCATGCATGGTAAGATAGCACAACCCCTAGCAATGTATATTTTATTTCAAAGATTGAAGAAAAAGACGAGGATGGAGCCTCACTGTCTCTGCATTGGCAGAGACACAAATACAATTCAATTATTTGTTCTTCTGTTTCAAGACCATCCCCATTGTAAGTGAGTCGGATCGATACGTTGAGGGAGAGCTGATGCGCTCCACTGCAGTGTGCAGCGTGCACGGTACCGACCCCGCCCCGATGTCTCCGTGGTTCCTCAGGACCAGCCTCTTGGCCAACATGCAGCGCTGCATCACCGCCCCGAAGGCCAGGTAGTCTGGGTCCAGCCGCACCTCCACACACTGCACGGACCAGGGGAAAGAGCTCAGAACACCGCTGTGCTGCTCAGGGGGAAGACATTTAGAGTGGAGCACGATCAACCTGTGTCAATCCTCATGAACAACAGAGAGAGAAACATCCGAGAAACACCCTAAACCTCAATATAATTATGATAACAGGTTGATTAAATATGATTAGAAAAAACATGATTTACAAAAAAATAAATATTTAGAATGTATTCATTGATTAAGGTGTCTACCTGGCAGCGGCCCCGCGCGGTCAGCAGGGTGTGCTGCGTGCCCATGCACTCTGCCCGCAGCTGGGCCGTGAAGGGGGCCGCCCGCTTGTGGGGCGCCCAGAGGAGCTCCACCACACAGCGGCCAACCAGAGCCTTGAGGGTGACCTCACCCGCAGGGGACACGGACAGCACCTGGAGCAGAGCATGGAGGGGTGAGGGGGGAGGAGGAGGAGGATAGAGGAGGAGTGAGGAGGAGTGTAGAGGAGAGTCGAGGAGATGAGGAGTGAGGAGGAGAGATGAGGAGAGGTGAGGAGAGATGAGGAGTGAGGAGGAGAGATGAGGAGAGGTGAGGAGAGGTGAGGAGAGGTGAGGAGTGAGGAGGAGTGGTGATGAGTGAGGAGGAGAGATGAGGAGAGGTGAGGAGAGGTGAGGAGTGAGGAGGGGAGATGAGGAGAGATGAGGAGTGAGGAGGAGAGATGAGGAGAGGTGAGGAGAGGTGAGGAGAGGTGAGGAGAGGTGAGGAGTGAGGAGGAGTGAGGAGGAGAGATGGGGAGTGAGGAGGAGGAAGGAGGAGGAAGGAGGAGGAAGGAGGAGAGGTGAGTGCAGCGGAGAGGTGTGCAGTGAGGAAGGGAGGAGGAGGAGAAACAGAGGTTAATGGGAGGACTTTAGGGCACCACCTGGGCTACAGCATCTCTCAGATAGATTGTTCACACATGAGATACACATGAGATACACATGAGATTGTTCCTATTGGAAAAACAACACCATGTCATTCTAGAATAATGAATGCTGATATGAAAACACCAAAGATATTTATATCCAATTGACGAACACTGCATAGTTCCCTAGACACTTGTTGCTTTGTACATGTCTCGACACAAAATACTTAGTAACTTGAAAAGTGCGGAAAAAATAAAGTTATGATACAAAACTGTTATTATTTAAAAGCCTCGCTTTAACGGCAAAGGGAAACATCCCTGCTCACTGCTCAGTATTTCTCCATTACCTCAGAAATATCAAGCCTAGCACTTGCTTTATGCCAGGCCTTCATGCCGGATTGACGGTATTACGGGGGAAGGAATAATGTGTGTTTGGAGCAGAGGAGGAGGGAATCCAGAGATATTATCAGGCTTAGTACCTCCAACTCCGTGCTAGTTCCATAGAAACACACTGAAAGAGTGAATTGCATACAGTGTATATTAAAAACCATGAAAGAAATAATGAATAGGAAACGAGGTGGGGGAAGTTGACAAGCAACAGGGCTGAAGCTCTTTGGAAGAAGTAGCACAGAAACTAAAGCTACCAAAACGATGGCGGCCTTGTGTGTGTGTGGGGAACTCCCTACCCTGGGGTCCAGCGGGGGCTGTGTGTTGAACTGCATGGAGAAGGTGAGGTCGGAGGGGGTGCGGTTGACCACCCAAACCTGCCTCTTCACCCGTTGGCCCGGCGGCACCGAGCCCAGGTCCACCTTCTCCTGGCTGGGGTCCTCCACCTCCAGCTGGACACACACACACACACACACGCACACACACGCACGCACACGCACACACACACACACACACACACACACACATCCTTCAGCAAGGCAGTGGACCCCAAACTCCCTATGGAAGCCCCTAGCGCAGCTCGTGGCCTGGCTGACCTTGACCTCCATGCCCTGGCCCCGGATCTCCACCACTTGTTTGGTCCCCTGGCCCACCACGAAGGTGAGCTTGTCCTTGTAGCGCCGCGCCTCTCGCGGGAGGAAGGTGAGCCTTGCCTCGGCAGCGCCCCCCGACGGAAGCGTCTCTGCTTTGAAGTCCAGCTCCAGGTGGGGGGTGTTGGCGAACAGGCACTGGACACTGGAGCCGAGGATCCAGGAGGAAACGCGTCAACCGGTTAGTGTCACTGACATGGCAGGGGGTAGGATAGGCCTTCAACTCCCAGCCTAAACAATAGGTAGGCATCCACAAACACGGTCCACAAAACTGGCCCATGTATGTGGAGTGTGAGTAGCCCTGCAGGCCTAATTCAGCATGATCAACGGGCTCTTCTATGACCTGCATTCACTCTGAGAATACATGACCAAACAAAGAGGGGCCGGAGGTCCAGACATCCCAGTGCTGTGTCCTCTCTGTACAGAAAACCCTGACCGCCCCCCCCGCCCAAACACACCTGATAGGCCTGTTATTGGTGTTGCTGATGAGAAGGGTCTGGCGGGCCGGCGCAATGCCCGCCGCGTGGACGAAGCATTTTCCAAAGTTGTGTTGGGTGAATGAGAAGTGGAGGCTGGAGGGCGCGCCACTGCCACTCACCGCAAAGGTGAACGTCGGGCCATGCCTCACCTGAGAAATGGAGGGAGGGATGGAGGGAGAAAGGGAAAGAGACAGACAGACAGAGACACAGAGAGAGAGAGAGGGCTAGATCAAGCCCTGGTTTGTTGGTATATCGTACCACATGCTGCACCATCCACCAACAATGAGAGCGATTTCAGAAGTTGGTGCCATGCTACGAAGGTTAGCGTGAGGGCTAACCCCAAAACACTTACATACATAATACTGTAAGCCTACTCTATGAATGAATGATCACATGGCTGGACTATATCAATCGATTAGTAAGGTCTTACCAAGACTACACAAGATTTGACTGCACCACATCAATCTATTAGTCTGGTCTGACCGGGACCCTGCTGACATGTATGTATGTGTGTACATTGATGTCCACAGATCAAGGTGACGGTGTGGTTTGCAAAAGCACCAGAAGTAGACATAGCTGGAACACATTCATCAACGAGCGCCGGTCTCACCTTGGCGTGGAGCCGGACCCCTTGGAGGGAGCATTTTCTGTGTGGACGGAAGCAGAGCGTGGCATTCAGCTGTTGGCTGACCTCCACAACGGCCTCCTGACCGGGCTTCGCCTCCAAGTGCTGCAGCAGCTCTGGGGGACCTTCCAGGTCAAAGGTCACACACATACTAAACCTCCCAATGTTGTACAGCAGGAAGGTGAAGCTAGATGTGTCCCTCAGGTCCACCTGAAAAGAAAAACACACTGAAATGTCTGGAATAGGTTTCGCCATCAGTCCATTCACAATTGCTTAATTGGATGATTCATGATCTAGCATGAAATTAATATTGGGCCAGACTGAAAGCCTGAATAACAGCTGAATCTCAAATCATGAAGCAGTGTTAATCAAACATCTGCATGTAAAAAAACAAAGAGAGGGGTAGACATAGTGTGTGTTTGTGTGTGTGTGCACGTATGTGTGTGTGTGCGTGCGTGCATGTGTGTGTGTGTGTGCACGTGTGTGCGTGCGTGCATGTGCGTGTGTGTCAACCTCTCCAAAGTGGAGCAGGTGGGGTTGCTCCCCTGCTTGGACCTCCCTCTCCTTCCCTGCCGGGCTCCGGAGCTTCAGCCGGGCGGCCATGGCGTAGCCGTCGGCCTTGACGTTGAGGGTCAGCGGCTGCGTCTTGCCCCTCACCCTCAGCACGGGTCTGAACCTCAAGCAGCCCTCCCCTGCGGCCACCACACACAATGACAGCGGCAGTCTGCAGCGTTCACCGAGGCAACAGCATAGGAGGGAATAGACGGATCTATTACTATTACTCATTGTTGAAATCAACATTGAAGTACCACTGTTGTTTGTTTCCTCTAATTCCTTTTGATCAGTGTGTGTGTGTGTGTGTGTGTGTGTGTGTGTGTGTGTGTGTGTGTGTGTGTGTGTGTGTGTGTGTGTGTGTGTGTGTGTGTGTGTGTGTGTGTGTCTGGCCCTGTCCACACCTGGCACTAACATGCATTTTGGCTGATCTGATCTCAAGTGGAAAGCTCTAAGTACAGTGAATGTACCCAGGACGCATTGCAGACACATTGAGGTCCGTTCACTCTTACCACCTTCAGAGGTGGTCTGGCACAAGTACGGCCCCCCTTCTTTAAGGAGTCTGTAGGTGAATGTGTCCTTGGCCCTGTGCTTTAAGCAGTGTGTAGTTGAAAGTGTCCTGGACCCCAGCCTTGAAGCAGTGTGCAGGTGAATGTTTCCTGGATCCCAGTCTTTAAGCAGTGTGTAGGTGAATGTGTCCTGGACCCCAGTCTTTAAGCAGTGTGTAGGTGAATGTGTCCTTGGCCCTGTGCTTTAAGCAGTGTGTAGGTGAATGTTTCCTGGGCCCCATTGAAGGACCGTCTACTCGGCCGACAGTGTCGTATTAAAGGTAACCACATGCATCAAATTGCGAAAACTGCAATTGTCCATCACATCTGACCATTTTGAAAAGCCCAAAATCGATGTGTGGGGGCCCGAGTACGTATGCGCACGCATGTGCGATCCGATGTGTGTGATCTCCGTCACCTGTCCCCGGGCCCCACGGTGCCAGAGGTGGGCTGCACGGTGAGACTGTGCAGGTGGTCTTCGGAGTTGAGGGACGACTGCAGTACAGAGAAGTGGAGCACGCACTCCTCAAAGTTCACCAGATGCACGGTGTTTTCCATCCGCCGCCCTGCGCGCGCACACACACACACACACACACACACACACACACACACACACACACACACACACACACACACACACACACACACACACACACACACACACACACACACACACACACACGTTATATATTGTTCTAATCCAAGCTTCGGCTGATGGGTGTTGAAGTGTGTACTCAGTCGCGATAACATTTAAGGAAATATTCCAAGAAAGACATTTAAAGAGCCAGAGAACCCGCTGTTTCAGCTGGAATTCGAGCACTATGAGACACAAAATGTGTCTCAAGAATGTATGTTTTTGGCTGAGAGTTTTAGAAGAAGATGCTACCCCCAAAAAATAAATAATTAAACCGATTAGGGTTCACTAGCTCTTCAATTAATTTCCTCATTGTATCCTCTTTTAGTCTCCACCTTAAATATTGAACATACTGAATGGCTGATTGTGTATGTGTGTGGGGGTCGGTGTGTGCGTTTGATACTGACCTACGAGGATGTCCCCCAGGTCCAGGTGGGCTGTGTCCAGGTACACCAGTGGTTCCCTGGTGGAGCCCGCCAGCAGGAGGGGAACGGAGAGGCCCAACGCCTCCACCAGGAAATCCCACCATGACTCCACCAGGCCGAGCTGCTCCGACACGTACTCCCAACACACCTGATCCACACAGAAGACCCCCCCAGGGAGGGGACACAGAGTGTAACGCTGGTGAACAGAGAGGCTGGGAGATGCTCCTGAATCATTTGTCTAGTCTACCGTAACCAAATGCCCCTTCTCTTACTCCCTTTGTTATATAAGATAACGCCTTGCTTCAGTGAACAGCCCCGAAGTGAGAAGAATAAGCACATGAGAAGTAGAACAACAAAGACAAGGAGAAGCAAATTACAAAGCAACATCCGTTGGGATAATGGAAATGGATCGGAGGTGTCCCGCCCTTTCTCCCGCCGCTAAAGCCATGTGACTGAAGCAGATGTCCCTCTCTCTGAAGCCTGGAAGTCCCACCCTCACTACTGCCATCATGGTACATTCATGCGCTCTGTCCTGCGGTGAGAAGCCTGGGAGCGAGCTCATCATCGGATGGCATTCTGGATGGTGGACCGACGTTACTACATCTCTGTCTCGTACCTCTACTCTCTTCCCAGGCGGGATGCTGCCACCGGGGGTCAGACAGCGGAAGGGGCATGGCTCCGTGTCTTTACACACCCACTGGAAGGAGTAGGGCTGACTGGTGGGATTCATCACCGCAAATTTCCTGGAAAAACGGACGGATAACCACACACACACACACGCACACACACACACACACACACGCACACACGCACACACACACACACACACACACAAAATCCTTACATTTCATGACAAGTTGTTGTACCCGGTAAGATGTTTGTAAACCAGTAAAAAAAAAAAGTGCTGAACGATTTGAAAGACAAGACAGCGCCACCTGGTGGTGGACACGGACAGGCCGACGGAGTGGAACTCTACGACCCTGGTGTGGGGGTCCCAGGGGGCGTGCAGCCCGCTGATGTAATCTGATTTGACGAGCTGGAAGTGGACGTGGGGCAGCAGGCAGCGGCCCAACACCGGCATGCTGGGGGCAAGGACCCCCTCCTGCAGGTTGGGGATGCTGGAGCCGCGAAACACACACACACACACACACACACACACACACACACACACACACACGCACACACACACACACACACACACACACACACACACACACACACACACACACACACACACACACACACACACACACACGCATGCAAACAGTGGGAGAACAAATATTAAATGAGTGTTACGACATTGGTGTCAGGCTCAATTAAAGACCTCCAGCCCTGTCTTTTTTCTCATCTTATCCAGCAGGAAGCGTCAGCATGAAACAAAATGCAGAATCTACTGCAGTGGGACTTTCCCCTCTTCAGCACCTACAAACATTGACATTTCTGAATCAAATACCCTTAAAGTATACCATGGTTTCACAGGGACCTCCCCATCTGGGAATACATCAGACCGTGAGAGAGGGGGACTGAAAAGTATGACCAATGTAACCTTAAACATGGCCACAAACGATCAAATATTGATATAACCCAAAAGCCATTTCTAAGTAGACATAAACACGAAGTGTTTGCGAACATTAAACCTATTGGCCTTTCTCTTTCCCCCCTGTAGCAGTTCATAGCTGTTTTGATTTTCAAATCACTCCCAATCATGCCCATTGCTAAATGTTGTTATTTTCTTTTTATAAATAGGTCATTGATGGAAACAGTACAACCCTTACCTGCAGACCAGCCTTCCTGAGTAGATGGCCACCGCCAGAGGGCAGAAATGGACGCTGAAGGTCTGGGAGACCCCGGGGCCCACACTCCCCACGTGGGGCTCCACGGTGAAGGGAGGGAGCTTCGGGTCCCCCAGGAGACACGTGAAGCCGGCCAGGGCGCTGGAGGGCCGGGCTGTGGAAGGTGCCGCCCCCCCGGGGCTCCCAGGCCGGGAGCTGGGACTCACAGCGGCTGCAGAAGATCACAGACAACAGTCTGCTTCAAAGCTCAGTCAGAGATGGTATAGAATCAATAACATTGTATTTATATAGCCCTTATCACCGGTACAGTCTCAAAGGGCTTAACAGGCCAAATATTATTGTCACCCCCCTGACCCTCGCCCCCAAGAGGAAAAGATAAAAGTCCCTTAATAGAAGCTCCACAGCACCTCTTTCAGCGCTGTCGTCGGGGTCCATGACGACCTTCCATGAATACTCCAGCTGGACCACCCCCTGGTTCCTGATCGTCAGTCTGTGCACACAGACATATGTAGGGGACCAAACAGTTCAACTGTCACCCGTTCCAGGCTCCAACAGACCAACCCGTTTTTACAGAACCCATAAACCAAGCACAACTCCAAGTGGGACTCAGGCCACTCGTACAGAGACCTCAAAATCTGCATTATTGACAAAGGTGGACCCGGAGACTCACTGGGAGACCCTGGTCTGGTAGAGCATGGTGTCTTTGAAGCGGACCGCTTCCCCGTCGCAGAGGAACATGGCGTAGTCACACACGGCGCTGACCCTCAGCTCCAGCTCCCTCTGGGAGCCCTCCACCACAGAGCAGGGGGGCTCAGGCTCCGACTGCACCACCCACACACACACACAGAATGACACACACACACACACACACACACACACACACACACACACACACACACACACACACACACACACACACACACACACACACACACACACACACACACACACACAATGACACAATGAGACACAGACAGACACACACACACACACACACACACACACACAGATAAACACAGACACATACACACACACAATGACACACACACACACCTATTAAAAAAACTGTCCCTTTGGGTTCCATGTGTGTATCACAGCGATGGTGGACATACTGTACCTGGTTGTTGGCGGGCTGCTGGGGACCACCAGAGGGAACCAGGGGCAGATGGGCCGTGCGTTGCCGGTCGTCCCAGTCAACCACCTCCTCGGTGGGCCGGTCAAACTCCACCGAGCACAGCCTCGCCACCGAGCCCTGGGCTGCCAGGGTCACCGGCAGAGGGGAGCAGAAGGCCAGGCTGACCTCCTTAGAGCAGCCGGCGTGGAGGTGGCCTGCCTGAGGAGGAGGAGGAGGAGGAGGAAGAGGAGGAGGATGAGGAGGGGGAGGGGGAGGAGGGGGAGGGGGAGGGGGAGGGGGAGGAGGAGGAGGAGGAGGAGGGGGGGGGGGGGGGAGGGGGAGGGGGAGGAGGAGGGGGAGGAGGAGGAGGAGGAGGAGGTCACGCACGAGTGACCAGGTCGATGGCCTAGTAACACACGTCTTATTGCAGTTGTATGTTTTTTTTTGTCATGGCATTACTCTCTTTGCCATTACCTGTGGAGAGAAGGTGATGTGGGGCGTGGGGGCGGGCCACTCGAACCTCAGGGCCGTGCTGGTGCTGTGATTGGTCATGGTGAAGTGCTCTCTGTAGGGACGGCCCACCTGGCAGTGCCCCAGGTCAAGTGCCTCGTACTCGCCTGGAGGAGATT
>NC_082390.1:13879208-13894208 GCF_031168955.1 Gadus macrocephalus
CATCTTTTGCATGGATTTGATACTGGATGATACTGGATAGATAGATACTAGACTTTTCGAGGTTATTTTTCCCAACCCAGTTCTGATTAGACCCCACTGCCCCCCCAGCTCCACAGAACAGTCAAAACTTTGCTTTGCTGAGAAGAACAAACTCACACGATCACCCAGACTTCATATAACTTTCCAATAACCGTGATCGCCTCCTGCAGCGCTGTCTGATACCAGGGTGAGCCACACCCGTCTCCCTCCCCTCCACCACCGTCACCACCTCCCCCCCTTTAATCTCCTCTAATCACCTCCACCCGCTCCCCTCCTCTAACCTCCTCTGATTCTCCTCCACCACCTCCCCTCCTCTAACCTCCCCTGTATCTCCTCCACCACCTCCCCTCCTCTAACCTCCTCTGTATCTCCTCCACCCCCTCCCCTCCTCTAACCTCCCCTGTATCTCCTCCACCCCCTCCCCTCCTCTAACCTCCCCTGTATCACCTCCACCCCCTCCCCTCCTCTAACCTCCCCTGTATCACCTCCACCCCCTCCCCTCCTCTAACCTCCCCTGCATCACCTCCACCCCCTCCCCTCCTCCTACCCTGATCCAGGTCCCCGTCCTCCGGGGCCGTCCTGCGCAGGTTGTCCAGGGTGATGATGTCTCGGTAGGCCTTTCCGGTCAGGGTCACCATGATGCGGTTGTACTGGTTGTCCTGGACCAGCACCTCTATGCTGGCCCTGGCGCGGAGCGGCTGCTCCGGGTGAAAGCCGACCTCAAACCCTGCCGACTGGCCCGGGGCCAGCCTGAGGGAGGCCCTGTGGCAGAGCGGGGGCTCTGGTGGAAGAGCCGGTGAAGGAATCAGGTAGAATATATGAATGGACTCATCGGCCATACGACAGCAGGGGGTGCGGCGGTGAGGCGGTACCTGGGTCAGCAGTGCTCTCTAGAGGTGAGCATGTGATACTGCTGATGGTGTTGTCAGGAGCAGGCTGGATGGTGAACACTCTTTGTTTATCCAGCATGTCGATGTGGACCTATGGATTAAACACAGACCAACACTCAAACTGTCTCACTTTATATTCGTTTCCATTCCATTCTCTATTTTCAGTTTTTCATGTTCTACATTTCTTAGCCTTAAATTCTGTATAGCTCCGACAAAGATGTAACGTGCATTGTGCTTAGAATAGTATTGCCCAGAACAACCCTGTGTTTAACTCCTGAATCTTTAATCCTGAGAAATATGGTCCACTAAACCAGTGGTGGGGGGGTGACCCATAAGTGGGTCATGAAGCATTATGCCAAACCTCAGAGATTATTATGTCTCAATGGACTTTCATTGGCTTTAGCCCCCATCAGTGCAGCTTGTGTTCACTCTGTTTTGAACTGTTCATGTAGGCATTGTTGATCACTGCAATATTGGCAGATATATTTTGGGTTGTGACTATAAACAAAGACACGTGTGGGTCCTTAGGAAAGACCAGTTGAGAAACACTGCAGTAAACTTAACTGTGGTCAAATAATAATAATATCATTCATCCAAATGAAAGTATCAGTACAACGTCATTATCAACTCCTACCACTAGGTCTTTAAAAACCAATAAGTATTAGTTTGAACACAAACTAAACCCCCTGCTGGCTTTACCTGAGCCCCCATGATGCCGTCGTTCCTGAGCACCAAGGGGAGCGTGTGCTGCCGCCCGGCCAACAGCCGGCCGAACTGCAGTACAGGGTTTCCCTGGCGGTCCCGCAGGGCCGGCCGGGTCACAAACACACTGGGCAGGTTGCCCTCCCCTAACAGGTTGAACTGCAGAAGTTTGCTCTTCACCATCGAAATCATACTGGAGGAAGGCCAAGAGAGAGACATAGAGAGAGACAGAGTGAGAGAGAGCGAGAGAGAGCGGGAGACAGAGAAGAGAGAGAGAGAGAGAGAGAGAGAGAGAGAGAGAGAGAGAGAGAGAGAGAGAGAGAGAGAGAGAGAGAGAGAGAGAGAGGGACAGAGAGAGAGAAAGAGAAAGACAGAGCGGGAGAGAGCGAGAGAAAGAGAAAGACAGAGCGGGAGAGAGCAAGTGACAGAGCGAGAGAGAGAGAGAGAGCGAGAGAGAGAGATAGAGAGAAAGAGAGAGAGAGAGAGAGAGAAAGAGAGAGACAGAGCGAGAGAGAGCGAGAGAGAGAGAGAGAGCGAGAGAGAGAGAGAGAGAGATAGAGAGGGACAGAGAGAGAGAAAGAGAGAGACAGAGCGAGAGAGAGCGAGTGACAGGGCGAGAGAGAGAAAAAGAGGGACAGAGAGAGAGAGAAAGAGAGACAGAGCGAGAGAGCGCGCAAGACAGAGCGAGAGAGAGAGAGAGAGAGAGAAAGAGCGGGACAGAGAGAGAGAGAAAGAGAGGGACAGAGAGAGTCACAGAGAGCGGGACAGAGACACAGATAGGGAGACACAGAGAAAGGGACAGAGAGAGGGACAGGGACACAGATAGAGACAGAGAGAGAGAGACAGAGCGAGAGAGAGAGAGCAAGCGAGACAAAGAGAGGGAGACACAATAAAAAAATAAGTTGAATGTTCAAGTTAAGGGTGTGAAAAAATAGATAGAAAGTAAATAGATGATGCACAATTGTACCGTTGAAAGACTGCTCTCTTATCACAATGTATTTATTCATATACAGTTATTTGTATTTTACATCATGCATATCAAACACACACACACACAGACCTGATGCCTCCCTCCAGCACAGCCTCGAACACAGCCCTATGCCGCCGGATGGTCTGAGGGTCGAAGGAGACCTCTGCAAAGCAGTGCGACTGGCTGGGGACGTACAGTCTCATAGGAGATACGTCAAACACCTCCACGTCACGGGGAAAATGCAAGGAGCAGAACACACACACGTAAAAGGGAGTGATTCCCAACCTGCTGATGTAGCTCCAATATTGATAGGCCTTCATGGTGAAGCTCATTTAAATCCTAGAGGCCTGGGTATGGGCTAGGTTGATAGCCCTAGCCAGAGCTCCCTCTCTCCTCCCACCTGCCGCTCTCTCCCTCGATCCCTGACCCCGCCTTTTAAGAAGGCTTTCAGCTTTGGTTCATTCTGGGACGACTGTAGTGGCTGCCCTGCATCAATCCCCTTCAATTCAGTTTCAATAAATCGACAGGTGTATGGCATCAACGCCTATTCAGCCGTATTGGGTTACCCTATCAACCAATCAGACAGTATGCATGCAATAGCTTGTGCTCAACCTAGAGAGGGAGTTATCTGATCAGTCTAGCGCTGGTTGGTTTGCCTCTTAACCAGCAGTCAGCCCAACCTCTAACCAGCGACCACCAGCGCTGGTAAGTCATCAGTCAGCCCGACCCCTAAGCGGGGTGCCCCAGTGCTGGTACCTTGGTGGTGCCCTGTTTGATGGCCAGCAGCAGCTGGCAGGGCACCAGGCCGGTGTTGGTGAGCCTGAAGCGGGCCCGGGCGCCGCCGCCGGCCGCCACCACGTTGTGGAAGACGAACGTGTTGTCCTCCACCACGTACACGCCCGGCGCGCTGGCGAACGGCTCCGACCGCAGCTGGCCGGCACTGGGACACAGCCGGTGCTCCTCGAAGATGGAGCTCATGTCCTGCCCGAGTCCTGCGGGGGAACAGGGTGTGTGTGTGTGTGTGTGTGTGTGTGTGTGTGTGTGTGTGTGTGTGTGTGTGTGTGTGTGTGTGTGTGTGTGTGTGTGTGTGTGTGTGTGTGTGTGTGTGTGTGTGTGTGTGTGTGCGCGCGTGTGTGTGCGTGCGTGTGTGTGTGTGTGTGTGAAAAGAAAAATACTTGACTGAAAGAATAAATGATACTAATAGAGATCCATTCAATTATAGACTGTAAAGGCTAGTGTGGCAGGATAGTAATAAATGCACTGGGTTCGATACCCTATATACTTGAGCCAGATCACTTCGTGTTCCTTGTATCTGACCACTGTCAGACACATTGGATAACAGGCTAAATATCTGCCAAATATCTGCCAATCTCGTTGAGATTAAACGCCATGTACCACAGACATGAGCAACGGACCATCTCATTTCGGTCTGCAATGCAGTGTTTCCCATACGTAGACTTCACTTGTGCGGGCCGTACAGTTATGTTAACGGCTGGCAAATTTGAAGGCCCATTTTAGCATTTTAAATTCATCAATTTTTTATCCATTCGAGGGGCGTCTCCATCCTGGGAGCAACTTGAATCCATTAGGAACATTTAGAAAGGTTAGATCGGTTGTAACTGGCTTTTAGTTTGCCTATTATTTTGGGAAGAGTGCCCTGTAATTCTCCTAATAAGGTTAAGACTGTGTCGTTCGCAGGTGTTTCGCGCTGCCTGTTCATGTTTCAACTCATTGTCCAATGTGTTACCTGAGTCAGCACGGCCCTTGATTCACAATATCACTGCTTTCTCACTACGCTATCGTCATGGCTACATCCTCCTACCTGGCACAGCCACATCCACCGCCAGCCAGAAGGGGGTGCCCTCGGGGTGGCCCGAGGGGTCCCGGTTGCTGAAGTCTATGGCCATATACTCGGACCAGGCACCCAGCTGGTCCGCCCCGCAGTCCACCAACACCTGCTGCTGCCCCCCGGGCTGAAGGAGCCCGGCACAGGGGCACACGGTGAACAGCCCAAAGGTCCAGCGGCTCTGGGGAGGGGGGCCCGGGCACAGAGAGGAGACAGAGGGGACAGAGAGGACACAGCAGCCGTTAAACCTCCGTAATGGCTGGACAAAATGGAATATGTAGGATTTACCTACAAATTGTCTACAACTTCAAGGTTAATCACAAACATTTTATAAAAAATAGAAATTTGAAAATAACAGATTTGTATGGTTTAACTTAACAAAGTAGTACACAATTAGTATTTTCATATCAAGAGAATTCAAATTAGTGCTGCACGATTAACCGGATCGCAATCGCTATCGTGATATCAGCCTTTGTGATTGCATAACCGCAAAAGGAAGCGATTTAATAAAATAAAAAATAAAATGTATCATCTTATTTATTATATTAACTTAAATTTGTTGTACTATTGAGAAACCTAAAAAGTTTGCACAGCAGAAATGCCTTGAATATATATTGTTGTGAAAATATATTTTCTTATTATTTAGTTAATTTTGTAAAATATTGTTATTTTGAAAACAGTACTGTACACTTTTTTTAGTTTTTGTATTTTTTATGCTATTATAAGTTTGTATGTTTGAGCTGAGAAAGAAACACAAAAATTATCAGTAATCTGTGTGCATTTTCCTTGATAACCAAGCAAGTAGACTCATGACACCATCTGTTTATTATATCGCAATCGCAAATCGCAATATTGTCCATAATAATCGCAATATGACTTTTTCACCAAATCGTGCAGCACTAATTCAAATGGCATCATCAACATTCTAGCGCAGACTCACCTGCATAACGCCCACATCACGCACCACGGAGTCGGAGCGCTTCACTTTTCTGGCAGGAGCCAGGGGCTTCGCTAGCTGGCTCTCACAAGATGTCCTGTCGCCTGGAGCCTCAGTCCTGAGAGGAGACCACCAGGCAGTAGAGTGAAAGACATTCAAGTTAAAGGTGAAAGGGTCTAAGTTGAAGGTTTAATTTTGAGGGTCAATCGTTAGAAGTGGCAAAGACATCCGTCAGCTTTTAGTGAGGGATATGCTCTTTGAGAATCAGTGTTTTAAGTTAGCAGCGCCTGCCTTTATTTGTGGCTAATACGATTTAAGACATTACCTGTCTTATTTCTGACAAATCAGGGCATCTCATCCCTTAATGAAAACAAAGGGAGGGAGTGGACACTTTTGACGTTGTTTATTTTAAACATCTTGCATTCTTTTGGTATTTTCTGCTCTGTTTCTTTAGCAGCCTCAAATCTTACCATGGTATTCAATCCCATATAAGATAAAAAGCCTGCTTTGGGGCAGGTCTGGTGGAACCCTGACCAGAACCCTGACCAGAGCCCTGACCAGAGCCCTGACCAGAACCCTGACCAGAGCCCTGACCAGAGCCCTGACCAGAACCCTGACCAGAGCCCTGACCAGAGCCCTGACCAGAGCCCTGACCAGAGCCCTGACCAGAGCCCTGACCAGAGCCGTGATCAGAGCCGTGACCAGAGCCGTGACCAGAGCCGTGACCAGAGCCGTGATCA
The DNA here is from genome assembly GCF_031168955.1 of Gadus macrocephalus. NCBI lineage: Eukaryota > Metazoa > Chordata > Actinopteri > Gadiformes > Gadidae > Gadus > Gadus macrocephalus. The sequence goes on from NC_082390.1 coordinate 13,885,333, forward strand.
GAGCCGTGACCAGAGCCCTGACCAGAGCCGTGACCAGAGCCGTGACCAGAGCCGTGATCAGAGCCGTGACCAGAGCCGTGACCAGAGCCGTGACCAGAGCCGTGATCAGAGCCGTGACCAGAGCCCTGACCAGAGCCGTGACCAGAGCCGTGACCAGAGCCGTGACCAGAGCCGTGACCAGAGCCGTGACCAGCATTTTAAAACGGATGCCACATGAGCTAGTTCATAATTTGCACAGCTCCTCTGATATAGTTTATCCAATGTAGGGAATTTGGACTACAGGAGCCATTGTAAACACTTGGTATCAATGCTACATCTTGTTCCTTTAAGTGAGGATATAAACGTATGCATGTGTGCGAACTGTGCAAACTATGCTTGCCTTCCAGGTGGGACGGGCTGCAGGCCGTTGCTCATGCGGCCGATGGTGAAGCGGGCCTCAAACTCCCCAGTGTTCTCGATGGTGAAGCTCTGGCTGCTTCTGCTGCCGAAGACCAGCGGGCCAAAGTTGATTTCACTGGCAGGCGTGACTTTGTACCTGAATATGAATATGCCATGAACATTGAAATGAATTCAGAATGTAGATTCAACCTTTTGATTTGTTTTGAACTTGAATTCAATCAAGAGAAAAATTCATCTTACACAATACAAATTCATGAGGTCATCAATATAAATGACTATTAATGAATTTAGAATATTTATTAATGTACATATTTTATAATATTGTGCAAGATATTTATTTATGTATATATACTTAGCTCAAAGTATTGTGATTCAGATTTTGCATCTTTATCAGTCATTTTATATCGATATTATATTTTTATACCGGGTGCCTCTCTGAATTTCCCCTTCAATCAATCTATCTTCTGAACACTGACCTGCTAAAAGACGCCCGGATCGACACTTTGATGGGAATGATTGCTATGACTTCGCCGCCTATACCGATAGAAGGCTCAATAACCTGCAAAGGACAGACAATGTTAGTGACTGTGAAAGAGCAGCAATTGGTAGCAGTAAGTGGTTCTGATGGGTGGGTTTCTGCCCAGGGCCACGCAGCATTGGCTACTGGTCCACACTCCACCTCGTCAGAATAACGTTTTATGATATTAGTTACTGTTTAAACCTGCACTTCACATTCATTGATATGTGCCAAATATATAGAGAGACATTTAAATGAAGGTGCAAAGATTTGGTCAAATGTGAACACATTTATGAATCCATCCAAATGATTAATTATTTTCTGGTGACCAAATGATTAATTATTTTCTGGTGACCAAATGATTAGTTGCAATGAGACTAAAAAAAGACTACAATCTTAAGGTGGCTTGGGAGCTGTCGCCTCTGCATTTGTGGATCAAGTGACACAAGTGCATTCATAGAATCATAAATATGTATGCATTTGCACAAGCATCTACAAGCAAACTTTTACAAGCACAGGTTGAAACAGTCAATAATGTGACACAACTATGCTCGGGTTAGACAGAGTTGGGCGATGAGATCCACTGGTGTAAATTGTGGTTATGTAACTGCGGTGGAAAGGCTAGGCGGGGGTTGTAGAGTAACCTGGCATTGCAGGAGAGGCTCTTCCTCGATGCACACTTCCTTGTCGTGGTTGAAGAGGATGTGCACTGCGGTGGGCCGCTCGGTGGGCAGCAGGGTGCCCTGCGCTGGGGACACGCTGAACACAGTGGACGGGTCGGGCTGGGAGGGGTCCGTGCGCTCCAGTGTGAACCTGTCCCACGAGGGGTCGACAGGATTAGACGACATGATGCGATAAGATCTTTATTGATCCCAGAAGGGAAACAAGTAAGAAGAAGGGCAACGCCGATGCATTCAAATGAACGCACGCATTATACCTGATGAGGAAATGACAAATACAAACAGAACTCACTTGTAGGCCAGCTCGTACTTCCCCTTATTCTTCAAGGTGATGCACCGGTTCACCTCCTTAAACACCCTGACGGCTCCAAAGTCCAGACAGCCGTCATTCCCTGTAAAAAACCACGAGACACGTCATACCTGGTCAGCACCGATGTCAACCATGTGGCCCATCGCACATTTCAAATGTGTGTTTTGTTTCCATACACGAGTCTACTTAAGCGTTCAGCGTTGTGGTCGATACTGTAAGTGTGGAGGAGCTACGTCCTCGACACACCAAACGTGTGTGTGCTGCGTGCCGTACCATTAGGAGTGATAATGTCCAGGTGAACGTCGAATGCCTCGGTGCCGATGTGCAGGTGCTCGGTTTGCGCCACTCCTAAGATGTTGTCCACATCGGAAACCTGAAACACACACGTGGAATCCAGCCGATCAGAGGAAGAGCATTGGATCCAGGCCTGGTAAACACGAACCAATGAGTACAATACCTCCAGGCGCAGGGTCTTCCTGAAGTGAAGGGGCTTGATGGCCTTGAAGCGGACCTGCAGGCAGAAGGAGTCCCGGGCAGGGATCACGCCCTCCACCTGGGACACGCTGAACTCCTCCCCCAGGTCGTCCAGGCCCTTCAGCCTCCAGGCGGCGGGCAGTGCCATGTTGTTGCTCAGCGTCACACTACGGCTGTCCTCCCTGGAGGTGGGGGGTCGATGTGGAGGTCAGGGGGGCGGGTGGTGGAGGTTGGGCGGGGGTAGGGAGTGATAGATAAGATTAAAAGATCGGTCAACAAAACTGTCATCCCCTTGAATATATTTATTTGTTTTCACAAAGTTATTGCTTTGGGTGTGGATGGGTGGGAGGGGGAGGGGGGGGTTGTTTTTAGATGTGTGAATACCTCTGGGTGTGTCGTGGGAGGGGGGAGGGGGGGGGGGAGTTGTATTAAGCACTTTGTGTAACATTTGCTTGCATTAAAAGTGCTTCACAAATAAAGTTTGACCGATTGAACACGGCTCCCCTTCCTCACCTGTGGAGCAGGATCTTGTCAAAGTTGAGGTGTTTGCGGTCCAGCTCCAGCTCGGGACGGGCCCCCCAGCAGGAGATGGCGATGAGGACGGGCTCAGGGTTGTCCTTGACGCAGCACACCACGGTGTCCTCGAAGCGACCCACACTGATGGGGTAGGCCCAGATGGACAGCTCCTAGTGGGGGGGGGGGGGGGGGGGGGGCAGAGAGTAAGACAATGCTATCCCATAATGGAACATTCCCCATGAGGAGCGTCACTTCAGCACACCAGGGCAGACTGCTGGCTTCACTATGTCCCTCCAGCATGGTAAGCCTTTCCGCTCCATATAAAACCCTGAACCAATAGAATCTCAGCTTTCTCCTCATTCTATCTGAAGAAATGATTGCTGGTTCAAGGTAGTGGGGTATTTGGGTGAGATGGAAATGTGTCTGATAAGATATAGTGGGTGTCATTTGAACTGGCTTTGGAAGCTATCATTGGGTTTCTGCTCACATCTCAGGGAGAAGAGTGGATGACCGAGGCAGTTTCAACATCAATGACACGTTTAATGTCACAAATGATCACCAAGGCACGAACACCACTTAGACCCACTTCTCAAAATGATCTACAAGAACATCAGCCATATTGTACACATGATTCGTATTTTTCAATCAGTGGACCCTTGTGGTGGCCATTTTGAGACAGCTTGTTTGTCTCACTTAGTGGGGCAAACCTCCTCCTCACCTGCGCCTGGTTGGGCTGGAGCATCATGACTGGGGGGTCCAGTATGAAGGTGGTGGCCTTGGTGTCGTGTTGGAAGCAGAAGTGGACCTCCGCCTCTAGATCATTTGTGTTTTGGATCACCAGCCTCTCTGTGTTCTCTGGGTATTTCCTCTCTTTGTATCTACACACACACACACACACACACACACACACACACACACACACACACACACACACACACACACACACACACACACACACACACACACACACACACACACACACACACACAAACCATCAAAAAAACACACATGCACAACCACACACATATATACAGACACACACACATCCAGTCACTGGGTTATAGCAAAATGGCAAAATGTGTCAAACATTTTGCCGTTGGATCTGGATCTTACAGGTCTCTGGTTTTGCCACAGAGCAGCGGTCCAAACTCATAGAAGCCCGGTTTGAGCACGTATGTCTTCTGCAGGCCCTCCTTTTCCCGGGGGGTCTGCTTCGTCAGGGCGAAGATGGTTCTAAGGAAAAAGCACAGCAGGCTAGGGTTAGGCTTCATTTCCTAGTTTAACAAAGGACACACCTTAATCAGACTGCTGCTCCTTCCATTATGGATGACACTACACTTTGGTGGTGTCATCCATGGTGGTGTTTCTTTCATCCAACTCCATGAAAGGAGGCACAACTCTATTCTTTACATGACTGTACTTCCTGGGCTGATACCTGTCTGGTCTTTGATTCATGCTTCTACAGTAAAGGGGAAGGTTGAACTGACCCTGGCTCTGTGGAGATGGAGGGGTAGGCGTACAGTAAAGGGGGAAGGTTGAACTGACCCTGGCTCTTTGGAGATGGAGGGGTAGGTGCAGGTCCCTCTGCAAGGGAGGGGGTAGCGTTGCCGGGTGCCCAGCAGTTCAAAGTGCATGGTCTGCTCAAAGGTCCCCGGCACCTCGGACTGGAAGCCCAGCCTCAGCACCACCTCACCATGAGCTGGTACCACCCAACGGAATGTAGTGGACCTGCAGCCACACACACACACACACACACACACACACACACACACACACACACACACACACACACACACACACACACACACACACACACACACACACACACACACACACACACACATTTAATTCTTTATTTGAATCCACCAATCACATTACAAGATTCAAATATTTCAGAGATAAGATAAGTCATTGTTCAAGGGTACAAAAAACATGCTCCTGCGCCACACTGCCAGGCTGCCTATCACAGCTGATATGGAGCAGAACTTTGCTAATTGTTTAGATTTTCTGCTGGAGAGCCCAGCCAGCCTTAACCCACTGAAAACACGGTTGTGGACATGCCCCAAGCTTCCAAAAATAAACACTATTAGCTTACATTGGTAGCCTAGGTCCCTTAGAATTTCCAGAATGGGCTGGTATTTAAGGATTTTATCGTTGAAAGCCATTTCCATGTACAGATCAAATACACAGCCTATCTCAAGTAAGAGCACTTCCCTTCCGTCTCTATTTAAAAACACAACATCAGGGGTATTTGGGATGTTACACATCACATCAATAGGGCTGTTAAACCATTCCGGCATGATGCGTGAATGTTTGTACATGGTTACATTTTCGAGAGATACTTCCTTAACATTACTGGAAATTAGATCGACAAGTCGGTCATGGCGTGCAATATACAGCCACACACACACACACACACAATGAATGCATCTACAGTATGAATGCATTTCTACAGTATGTCTATAGTATGTGTGCAGTTTTACAGTGTGTCTACAGTATGTATGCATGTATACAGTACGAAATTGTGTCTAAAGTATGTGTGCACGTCGGCACTATGTCTGCATGTCTACAATATATGTGCGCGTCTACAGTGTGTCTACAGTATGTGTGCATGTCTACAGTCAGGGTCTGCATGTGTACAGTATGAACGTGTGACTACGTATGTCTGCATGTACAAAGGCAGTCCTGTACTTGGGTCTGGGCTCCAGCGGCGGCTCTGAGCTGGGCTGCCCCGCCCCGCTGAGGTCAGAGGGCGTGACAGAGGGGTGCGGCGGGGAGCGGGACGTGTCCGAGCTAGGGTTAGGCTTCGCCCCTCTTTTAGGCGCCGACCTCCTCCTCTGCTCCTGCTGGCTCTCACTGTCCTTCCTCTCCTTCTCCTTCTCCTTCGTCAAGGGGCCTGCCTTCCTGCCACGCCCTTTCACGGGTGCTATCACTTCTTCCTGTCAAACACACGCACACACACACACACACACACACACACACACACACACACACACACACACACACACACACACACACACAGACACAGACACACACACACACACACACACACACACACACACACACACACACACACACGTGTCCCAATCCAAATGCTTACAAATATTTTGGTTTTGGTTTTCATTAGCAACACGCTCTCCATTTGGAATTCTTCTAGGTCACCGTGTGAAGCCTTCTACATCAGTTTTTCTGTGTACTGCATGCGTGTGAGCCGGCGTGTCAGGCCTGCATACGGCTTCATAGCTGACCGACAGTGTGTTACCTTCGGGGGCAGTGACTCAACGGCATCTTCTTCGTTGTCCTTTGTGACAAAATCGCCGGGGTACGAAGGGTCCAGGAGGGAGAAGCAGTCGGAGAGCATAAAGTCCTCGCCCTCTGGGCTCCCGCTGGGGAGGGACACCACAGAGTAGGTGACGGGGGGAGTGATCGGAGGGCCACTGGGGCCCAGGCCCATCCCGTCCAGCACCTTGGACCAGGACAGAGAGAGGAGGTGAGAAACTAAACAGTCGCGGGGCTCTTTAGGAATGGCGGGGGGGGCAGACCCTCTGTTTGAAGGACAGACCCAAACGGAACAGTCCTATCTTGTTATCATCCCACATGAATGAGGCAGAGCTGCTGCTTCTCCATGCGAGGAAGGTATTGATGTTTGCTGTTACACTTTCTGTGCTTTGTGAAGGGGTCATGGCGGATTTTCAGTCGGACAAGCCAAAACATCTCCTCAAATGCGTCCATTTTATATAAACAACAGGAGCAGACGACAATAATCACACAATGCGTGATAACATCATCTGAAATCCTCCAATTCCATTCATGATAAGGCTGCGTAGTTTGATCTCCGTGCAGTTTCCCATTGTTGGAGGTGCTCAACATGCGACAGATCATCAAAGGAACTGCTCGTTTTTGTTTCACACACTGTTACTATATAAATGTAAAAATGTCCTGCAAGTGGCTTTGGATGAGAGCAGTAGCTCAAGGGAGGCGACGCTGCGTACCTCCCCCACCGGAGGCAGTGCGCCGCTGTTCACCAGCTCCTGGGGGCCAGAAGGGCCCCCGCCCGCACTCAGCGTGAGGTGAGGGACGGCGATGATTGAGCGGGGCTCCTGGACCGCCTGGCCGGGCCCCGGGGCCGGCGGCTGGGCGTCGGCCATCTGGCGCTCCTTCTCCAGCCTCCCTCGCTCCTTATCCCCCTTCTCCTTCTCTCGCTCCCTCCTGGTCTTGGGGTGCTGCAGGGAGGGAGAAGAGGGGGCCGTGGAGGTGGTTGAGTGAGTGGGAAACCACAGCGGTCTGCCCACTCACCGTTCATCAGGGTTTGTGAAGGAGGATAGATATGGAAAAAGATAAGTGAAAGGGAATGGATAACAAAAAAACTACTTTAATTCATATTATGTTATTCAGGTGAGTATGGTGTGCATTAGCACCACAGATTTGTATCTTTATTTATGAGGAAATTTGTATAGTGGATATATATCCCTCTGTGATATTTTGCTTATTTGTTATTTAAACGGTGAGTCTTTTAGATCCTGTCCATCGGTTGGAATGACATTCTGATCATAGAAATAGACCATGAGGAGTGCCTATATGTTTTGAAACTCAAGGCATTACAGCAGGGGATCCAGCCCAGATCCCATCACCACAGAGAGAGAGAGGGGTCCGGCCACCTGTTTGTCGGGGGGGGTCTCCTCTGGTTCTGCTGGGGCCTCAGCGCAGCAGAGCGGGACCTGGAGCAGCCCCAGGAGGCGGTCCCAGTGCTGGAGGACGTGGCTGACTTGGAGACGGCTCTGCTGGTAGGAGTGGAGCCGGGACAGCAGCTGGAGCTCAGTCTTACTGGGCTGGAGGAGGCACGGGGGCACTCATCAAACACACGATGGGATTCCTCATGCATCCAAACCAAACCTGTGTGACTCAATGAATACAGGATCGTGGGATACTCCACTACAGTACACAGTTTTCTAAACCTCTTCATAGAAGCAGTACAATCAACCTGAATTATCTCCTAATATTATTCAAGTATTAAACATATTATTAAATCTGATAAAAAATCTGATAGACATTCAACTTCCAATAGTTGGATTATTAAATATACCTTCCCCCTATGAGGCCTACAACAAGCAAAGGAGAGGCTAACATTTCAATTCTCTAACATCCAACTCAAAGTCCAAAAGGACACATCAGTCATACGTTTCCTTCAGCGCTAATGTGTTACAGATTATAGAGACGGCATGTGATGCTTTATGGATTATAGAAAAGGGATGTGATGCATTACAGATTATAGAGACGGCATGTGATGCTTTATGGATTATAGAAAAGGGATGTGATGCATTACAGATTATAGAGATGGGATGTGATGCTTTAGAGATTATAGAAGTGGGATGTGATGCATTACAGATTATAGAGATGGGATGAGATGCTTTAGAGATTATAGAAGTGGGATGCGATGGCGTGACCTCACCACTCGTTGCTCTGCCTCGACCCCAGAACCCGGGATGAAAGGCCCTGTATACAGACAATGTGGCATGGCTTAAACACATGGGAGATTTGCAGGCGTGCGGACAGCTAAATATAAAGTACCAATAAATCTCATAATTTGAAGAAGAAATAGAAGCATAAATGAATTGTCTACCTGTCTCACTGGTCTCTGTTGGTGTGTCTTTACAGTTGCTGCAAATGGACTGTATGTTGTTGTCCAGAGACGGGGTGGACTGGATAGTGGGAAGAGAAATATAGGGAGACATAAAGGTAGCTGGTTTTAGAATAGGGACAGACGGTCTTGTAGAATACACTCTGCGGTTTATAAGCAAGATTTGAAAATGTTTAAGGACATACTGCAAATAGAGAGAGAGAGAGAGAGAGAGAGAGAGAGAGAGAGAGAGAGAGAGAGAGAGAGAGAGAGAGAGAGAGAGAGAGAGAGAGAGAGAGAGAGAGAGATCCCTGCAGACCTTCCTTCCCAGGTGACTCTTCTTTCCGGACACCTCCTTCTTGC
>NC_082390.1:13896708-13904208 GCF_031168955.1 Gadus macrocephalus
CCCTCTGCTATAGGTTTGCATCATGAGCTGGCTTGAGCCGTGTCCATTACGTGCTGTGATGTGGTGGTTTCCCTGACTTTGTGCTGGCCTTTCTGCCTATAAAGTGAATCCTCTGACTCACCGGCCTCCTCTCCCCTCTTCTGGGCATGCATGGCGGCGGCTTGGTTGTAGAGCTGCCGCGCGGCCAGGCTGGCGGGGGAGGAGCCTGTGGTCAGCGCCTCAGTGACCACGCCCTCCAGCGTGAGACACGCCCCTCCGTAGTGACGGGCCAGCGAGGCGGCCACGCTGCTCTTACCTGAGTGCGTGGACACACACACGCACATACACAGACACACTAACATCAACATCGACTTATTGTTGACCGCCATCGTTTTAGTACAGAATAGTGGTTTATAAGTTACATTTTAAACATTTTGTAGTGTTTGTAAACCCCGGCAGGAGAGTAACCTGCACCGTCCACCATAATCCTCACGTGTGACCTTATGCACGTTAACAAAGTTTCACCATAAAAGGTCCAACGACTCCTTTAGCCCTTGACCCCCGGGGCATGCGTGTTCCTGACCTGTTTGCGGCGCACCGTGGACGATGACGGCTATGCCCCGTCGGTTTCGCGCAGCCACGGCCTCGGGGGATAGGTCGACGCCCACATGGCGGGCAATCGCCCTGGAGAGAGGAGACATCTCCGGCACCCCCTGACTCCTCTCGCTTCCTTCTCTGACCACCCCTGAACAGAATATGTATTTAATAAGGTTAATCTAAGTTCAAGTTCCTGTGTTTGTTCGCATGCCTCATGGTATGTGAGGGGCAGTCAAATATAGCTGTGGACAAGTGTACGAGCAACTAATAACTAAGGGACAACAAGCAAAGTCAAAAATAACCATCATATAAGCACTAAGAAATAATACATGCAAAAGTGAATCAGCAGCATTAGCGAAACAAAAATATTGCAAACTATTGTAAACAATGGACGTGTGGGGTTACAAATGAGATGTAAAGAAAGAAATGAGCTGGAGCAAAAACTACAAAAAAGGATCAAGCTAAATTACTAAAACGTCGGCCTACATGCCCACTTTCATAGACTCTCTCAGGTTGGAAACATGACCCATGACCGGCCAGGTCTGGACACCACACACCACGGGCCGGGTCTGGACACCACACGGTGGGAGAACAACAGTGGGGCACTTCCACCTCTCTCTTGCAGAGCAGCAGCTCTACTCTGGGGAGACGCCTGGAGGCGGACCCTGACCCTACCGTCGGGGAGTGGGGTGGGGGAGGAGCAGAGCTCGGCGTAGTGATCCTGCAGCTCCTGGGGCAGGGCTTCTCCAGTCCAGCGGGGAGGCAGCAGCATCGACCGGCCATCGCCATAGCCTTCCCACATCAGACGCAGGATCTTGGGGGAAGAGAGAGTGAGAGCAAGTGAGAGAGAGGGGGAGAGGAAAAAAGAAGGAGCGGGGAGTGTTGGAGGAGGTGAGAGGAGGATGGAGAGCGAGGGGAGGGGAGAGAGAGGGAGATTGAAAACGAGAGAAAGATAGAGAGAGAGAGAGGGGGGCAGGGGGGAGAGAGAGAACGAGTGAAGCACAAATCTCAAGCATTCCTTTGTTGGTGAGGAGAAGATGGGGGGGTTGATGTTTTGTAGAATGGCGTCAAATGCAAAAAGTATGCATATATCTGCATGTCATAAACAACATGCACTCTTCAGCAAACGAGTATTAAGAACAGTACAGGAAAGTGTGGCCTGAAGTGCAGACCGGTAGAAGGGGCCTACCTGGTCCTCCTTACGGTACTGCGGGTCCAGCTCCAGGGAGTAGAACTCCAGGGGGAAGGAGCAGGGGTTTCTCACCCTGACCTCGGCCATGGCCCCAGCCCCGCAGGGCATGCAGGGCCCCAGCTGCAGGGCCGAGGGGCTGAACGCCAGCCGGGGCTCCTGGCCTTGTCCCTGGACCCACACCACCTGCCGCTGCGTGCTGCCGGACACGCTTAATACAAGCTGCCGGCGGTACTCGCACTGCAGGCACACACACACGCAAACACACACACACACACACATATATAATCACACACACAGATATAAAGTCACACACACACACATCCACATATAGTCACAAACATACAGTTATGTAATCACACACACAGATATAAAGTCACACACACACACACACACAAACATATAGTCGCACACACACACACACACACACACACACACACGTATATAGTCACAGACACACACACACATACATACATATATACACTTGGTAGCTGTGATGTATGTCTGTTGCTCACCTCCTGGGCTGGGATGAACCTGACCTGGAGGTTGAGCCAGGCTCCAGGGTGGAGCAGGCCAGAGGAGGGCTCCACCTCAAACACCGCTGGTGGAGGAGGACTCTGCTCCTGCAGGGCCTTCCTACGCAGGTGGAGTGGCATGAACTTGTCGATCTGGATCCAAGCGGCAGACAGAAAGTCCTCAGACATCTTGCTTCGTTATCATAGGCCACAACAGGTTCACTTATGGAATATACTGTATTTGTATTAACAAATATAGAATAGGGTTGAGCATCATTATAAATATCTTACATATACCGGTATATATATATCATTAAAGACACCGGTACATACGTAATTTATTTGTTTTAAATGTAAATGTAATGTCAATTGGCCTTTGGTCTTTAAATGGAAATCACACAATTGCCATGGGGACAGACTGGGTATGCAAAGTAATGTTTTGCATTTGGTTTTGCATGGCAAGATACTAATATTTAGTCTTGTCTATCTCTTAACAAAAGATAGTAAGATTGATAGTATGCTGTACCATTTCCTTTTTTTTATGCATTGCAAGATTTTATTTGGAATCATTCCAATTCTTACTTCACTAAGCCAATCAATTATTTGTGCTGAAAAGCAAAAGTAAGAGTACATGGCAGCATTTTGTTGGCAAACATCTAATTGAGGTGCAGTGCAAACACACCATAGAAAATCGCAGATAGAATCGCAGAAAGAATGTGTGTGCATGAGAAGAATTTTCAATAAATGAATAAAGATCGATGCACCCCAATGTACCCTTGAACCCCTTCAATGTACTGTAAATGCACTGTATCTGTTCAACATTAGGAGCGAAATGTGTATACAAGTGGATAGATATAGTAAGGTGAGATCATCAAGGCCATACTGAGAACAACGGCATAATGAATGTGGTGACGTAGTATAATGTCTAATAAATAAAAATAAACCTGCTAATGGGCAAACAAATACAGCATATTTCTTTGGGCTTTGGTCAGCAGGATATTGGGTCTGGATCAGTACCTTCTTGCGAGGCCTGGCCGCCTCGGCCATGCTCCAGCTGCACGGTACATTCTCATGGTTGAACAGCTGTATGGTGATCACCTGGTAGGAAGGAAGACCACAGCCACCCCTTATAGAACCAGACATCACTCAGCTCTCATATGGTCTCTCTCTCCCTCTCCCTCTTGTGCAAATAACTATGATTGAGTTGGGTTAGTAAATCATGTATTTCCACCATAAGAACTGCAAAAGCATGTACCTCCCTTGCATTGGCTATACCTTATGGTGCTGTCGTGTTGCTTTCAGTTTTACCTGACACATGCCACACTGCACGCAGTCGAAGAGCAGCTCTTCATTGGACACAGTGAGGGCCGGCGTGCACACCACAGCACAAAGCTGCACCTGCACCGACGGCCCGCCTACCACCTGTCATTCAAAACAGGTAAACCAATCACAATGCTTCACACGTGAAACGTACCTTTACAGCACATGATTACACAGTTAGTGACATGTAACTTTCAAAACAAATTGACAATGACACTAAATGGCGTGTGGTGTCGTGTGTGGACAGACCTTTATTGGCATGGTGACACGGATTTCTCCCATCTTTGACCTCTGGGGGTCAAAGGTCACCGTAAATGTCTGTGTCTCACTGCATCGGAAGTTCTTCACCTTCTCAAACTCAGCACTGAAACCTTGGGAAGAGCAAACACACCTGAATCGCAGAGGAATGGGCTCTTAATGCTCCTGTGCCTCCTTCAGGTGACTCGGGGTCAGGTTGTTTGCTCCACGCACTGTGGGTCGGTTGGTACCTGTTCCCACAAGAGGCTTGTGGTTGGCCGAAAAGGACACAGACACCGGCCCGGTGTTGGTGATCCTCACGTCCCGGCTCAAAATCTGACCATGGACCACGAAGCCAAGGTCCAGCACATACTCTGCTACCAGGAACCTTATGGGTGGAGGGGGGGGGGGGGGGGGGGGGGGGCAGCAGGAAGAAGAAGTGTCGGAGAGGCAAACGGAGACCAACATGTTACCTTAAGGATCATACGTTCACATCCTCCATGTCATGGAGGATATGACGATTTATGATTCATTTCATGCATCATAAATCATCACATGCATGATTTAGCAATTGAACAATGTCAGGCAGCAACACAGTTTAATGATCAGCATACTGTCTCTGCTATGCATCAAACAGAGGACTGTGGGTAAGGTGCTGGTTGGTATGCAGTACCTGCTGAGCCGGTGCCACTCGTCGGCAGAGCATCCATGGCGGTGGAGGGCCATCAGGCCGCTGGCCACAGCCAGCGCGTTGTCCCTGAGCAGCCTCCTCTCCAGCTCCATGCTCACCAGCTCCTCACACTAGAGAGAGAGCATGAGGGGCAGAGAGAGCATGGCTGGAGAGGACCACGACGAGGTAGGGACCGTTCAATCGACCCAATAGACTACTACTAGCATTATGGGTAGTTCTCTAATTATGTAAATATTAATTAGAATCCAATGATGTCATAAGGGGCCACTAATACCTATATTAAAGCATCAATAAAGTAGCATGCCATGGGACCTTTAACAAACAATTTGTGTATTTATTCCCTTCGTGCCAGCGTTATTCGTTCACTTCCATGTTCAGCCACAGCATCGGGAGGGAAACGTGTCATAGATCACCAGGATACTAACAGCGTGGGCGCAGTGCTGGTTGTCTTGACTCCCTGCCCCAGCGTGGGTAGGGGTGAGTGGGGTTGAGTTCGCCACTCCTACAGCCTCTCTGGCCTCCTGCATCACCTGGCCACAGCTCTCGGCTGCAACAGAAACCCACAGCATGTTGATGAGGTGCTTCTTATCCCAAACCATGGACAACAGATTACAGATTACTATGGCATTGAGAAGGTACAGCGTCCTATATACTACAGTACATGTGTGTGTGTGTGTGTGTGTGTGTGTGTGTGTGTGTGTGTGTGTGTGTGTGTGTGTGTGTGTGTGTGTGTGTGTGCATGTTCAAGAGCGCGCGTGTGTGTGTGTGTGTGTGTGTGCGTGATCCTACATAAGTGTCGGGGGAGATCCAGGCTGATCCTGGGGAAGACCCCCTCCCCGCTCAGGGTGATGGTCACTGGGGGCAGGTGGTCCACCTGAAGCTGGAAGCTCTTCTGGAACACATCAGGGACCCCCGGTAGGTAGAGCACGCACAGACGCCACTCCGTTCCGGGCTCCACGTAGCCCTGACAGACACACACACACACACACACACATTAGAGCACACATGGACACATGGATAAATAACACACACACACACACACACACACACACACACACACACACACACACACACACACACACACACACACACACACACACACACACACACACACACACACACACACACACACACACACCACCACTCACTTTAGTAGGGAACACCAGGGGCTGGCCGGGCAACACCTTCCTGTCCGGCCCCCCGGCCCCCTGCTGCCCGTCACTCTCCACCCACAGCTCCCCACTCTGGTCCTGCCGTAGTCCCTCCACCCTCCTGTCTCCTTCTCCTGCGTCAGCCCCCTCCTCGACTTCCTCCTCCTCCGCCTCCCTCCTCCTGGGCTCCGCCCCCTGATGATCCAGCAGCACGCTGAACTCAAAGCCCACCTGGCCGCTGTTGGCCAGGAGCACCTGGGTCTCGGCCACCTGCTGGAACAGCTGACCCACGCCCAAACATGGGTGGAGACAGACACAGAGCAGACTGGTTGATACATACATACATGCATACTATATCAACATACAGGTACATACACATATAGACACAGGCAGACAGCCTAACAGATGCATACAGACTGTACTATAGATACATGTATAGCGTATATAGATCTTACATAAGTGTCAGGGAGATCTGATAAAGACAAATAGAAAGGGAGTCGACTGGTTAGCTATAGACATATAGAGAGAGCAGACAGGTTAACAGATACATCAAACTATATTTATTCTATATCGATCTATAGTCATTTCAATCTATATAATATATAGATTGATATAAATATAGATCGATATAGATATAAATATACATATACAGACAAAGACAAATAGATGGACAAAGTAATGGCAACTAGAAGGATAGATTCAAGTATACATGCAGACAGATATAGACATATAGACAGACACAAAGCAGACAAGTTAACAGATACATCAAACCATATTTATTTATTTATATCTATCTATCTATCTATCTATCTATCTATCTATCTATCTATCTATCTATCTATCTATCTATCTATCTATCTATCTATCTATCTATCTATCTATCTATCTATCTATCTATATATAGATAGATAAACACATAAAAACATAGACAAATAGAAGGACAAGAATATGGCAGCTAGAAGAATAGATAGAAACATACATAATATATATAGGTAAACATAAAGACAGACATAGACATATTGACAGACCGACAGGCCTGAGTTGGCTGTTTAAAATCAGATGCAATGGACATTATCAAATTCCGTTTTCGACAGCAAGAGATTAGTGGATGAGGAGCCAAAACAGATGGAAGGGGTGAACGACTCAGAGGACGAGAGAGAGAGGTGGGCTGAGGAGAGAGTGCTCACAGGCAGGAAAGGTCAGAGTGAAACTTTCTGCTGAATGGCTCATTTCCAACAAATCACCAATCAATATGCCCTTGTTTTGAACATCAATTAAAACTTGCCGGGGCGGCGTGTGTTCCAGAATCCGAGGGGGGGGATGGAGGGGTGTAAAACTACACGATGACATTTCAAAGTCAATACACCTCCCCTGTCCCAGTTGGGCTATATCAAGAGCCCTATCTGGTTGTCCATCAGGACGAAGATTCTGCAGCCTCAGTGGTATTCACTGGTCTGTGTAAGGTAGCGCTTTCATGTCCTCTGACTCTTCTTCTGTTCCCTATTGATTTTGTGCCTCGACTCACGCCTTGTTTTTTACACCCTCCTGACTTTGTTTATGTGTAATCCGTTTATTTTCCATTTGCTGGATTTTACTTCTTCTTTTCTAGTTCATGTCTCGTGTTTTAATCCTCACCGTAAAATACTCGAAAGTGCTTTGGTTAGTGTGTGAGCCAACAGTCAGCTGTGCTTTGTGAAACGAGATATATTTGTCCATATATTTAAACACATCTATGCATCACTGTCTATAGCTACATGTATGTAGTGGTACCTGCAGGCCTAAGTCCAGGTGGGTGGAGCTCAAGTTGTAGCAGATATCCGA